>NC_031768.1:45321703-45332300 GCF_001522545.3 Parus major
AGAAATGTAATTTGTAGATAGGTTTTTCCCTGCCCTAAAAATAGGTTTCTCTCTTTCTCTACCAATTAGTTATAATGTGCAGACCATTCTTACAAACTTTTCTGGAAATTGGTTGGATGTCTACAGAGATCTTTGGAGATCTTGATCCCCTCCTACATTCCCAACCCACTTTTCAACCTCATTCCTGCACTTGCACAGTACTGTGTTTTGCTTATTTCCAGAAACAAGTTCAATGACATTTGTCCAGGAAAAATGCTGCCCCTACCTCCTCATGGTCCCTTTCTCCAGCCACAATTCTTTCTCAGAGTTACTTTTACCAATGATCTTTTGCTGGCTCCACAGCATATTAAACCCCATGTAATGATTCTACAAGATTGATTTCCATGATGGCTCCTTACAGCGGCTTTATTAAAACTTCCCTATGGAAATTTATCAGCAAAAATTGTAGCAATATCTGTAACTTCTAATAAATGTGATGACATTGCAAGGAGTACTTTAAAGACATTAGGCATTAAAATGCAGACCATGGTATATGCTGAGTTTTTCTGTCCTAGGAATTTAGACACCATGGAGCCGTGTCTAGCTTTAGCCACTCTGCAATTATTTCTTTCAAAATTATGAACAAAATATGCTCATTTGACTTTTTAAATTTGTTTAAGTTTCTTTTGGCTTAAGCAATCACCCATAGGGCTTTTACCATTAGTTTTTGCACAACAAATCAGTATACAAGATTGTTTCAAAGTCACAACAGTGTTTTCTGGAGATTCTAGATATTCACTAGAGATTGCCTTGCCATAGGTAGTCAAATTACTTCTCATCACACCATTTATAGATAATCCATCTCTAGCACCATAATTTCTGGGAAAGTCATTGTTTGTTGGTAGGAGGTTGTTTATATTTGAACTGTGTCCAGATAGTACCGTTAAATACACAGTTTCAACCTTTTTCTATGATTCCATGATCTATAGATGCTTACACAGATTAAACTGCAGCTTGAAAAAATCATCTTGTTTTTAAATTCAACCTAGTTAACACACACAAATTGTGCAAAATATTTAACTAAACACTTTGCTTCTTTTTCATGTTAAATACAAAATCCTAACTTTACTGGCAAAGCGATGAAAGAGATTATTTTGGAAAACACAGTAGTGAAATGCCCTTAACAGCAAAATACTAAAAATGGAAATATCTTTTCTCTGTGTTAATCTTCAGTTTATTTCTGAAATTTTGGAATTCTTCTTAAACCTAGTATATCAATGCTAACCACATCAAAGCTGCAGAGATTTTTTTCTTTTTTTCTCCCTCTATGTCATCTCCTCTATTCCAAAACAGGACAGATTTTTGTAAGCAGGACTTTTATGATGATTTTCATTTTTGATAGTTGCATTGTTAAATATTACACAGTCAGCATTAAGAGAAGAACATGCTTTTAGTGCAGAGCACAAGTGAGAAATTACTTCAGAATAAGAGATACATGCAGAAATAGAATGTAAACGTTGTCATCTTGTTCTGTAAAAAGTGTGTTCCATGTAGAAAATAAATCTCAGCATATTAAGTCTAAAAAGATATTCTGCTGCTTTGTGACAGTCTGGTGCAGCCAAGGTATTACTGTCTACAACTCACCTCATGTAAGCATCTGATGATTTTTATGCATTTTAAATTAGCAAATATATTTGGAAAATGATGAAGGGAGCTCCTTCAAGGGAAGTTAGAGGTGTAGAATTTGCTAGATGCAATTTTTGAGAGGCCTGGCCTTGATTTTCTGCTATTCCTTGTTTAGATTGCCACACAAGCTATAAGAGCAAGAGAATCAAACTAAGGCTCATCATTATACAGTCACAAAGCAGGAGATGTAGTTGCTTAAAGAAAAGGAAGAACAACAAAAGCAAAGGTGATATTCCTCCTCTTATTGTTCCATTTTTCCCTCTCATTTTCACTTAAGAGGATTCCTGAGTTGGATCTTGTTTTTCAAATTTTGTCTCCCTCAGTGTTGGGATTTTTTTGGTCCAACATGGTCTTTTTAAGTGTACATCATTTGTTGCATCCAAAAAGAATTCTTTGTAAGGAATTTATAGGAGTATTATCTACTGAGTGAAGAAATAATTATTGTGTTTTTACTTACTTAAATGACAGTATGCCTACCTGAAGATTTGGAAATGTCTCTTTATTTAGTACACCAATGTATGGCATTCTCTTGCCTTACATCATGGAGCCATTCCTGAGAAAACTTACTTCAAAGTCAATTGGGTGTTAACTGGTACATCTCAGTGCCAGTGTTTGTCACTACTGCTCCAGGATCTGTGTTGATTTCAGAATGCAGCTTAAATGTATGTTTCAAATTCTTGTTCATTTTGTGGGGAATATTTCTATTTTAGTTTTTAATCATTCATTGGCTATGCGTTTTTCGTCAGTTTTGCAGAGAATATTTTAAATCTTCAATATGAACATCAGCTGCTACCAAAGTGGTTATATTTTTCCTTCTGGGATGCTCTCACAGCTTTGGCTGGCAGAGCTACTGAGAATATATCCTCCTATGCATTCTGAGTCAGAGTAAATTTTCTTACATGTGGCTCAGTAAAGCCTTAATTTAAAAGGCATCAGAATGCTACCAGTAGAGTGTAGTCAATAAGAAAACCTCAGTTCTCAAACAGATTGGAAAAATTATCTTTAGTGATCTTTAGAAGAAGCTGTTAGAGAGCTTATTACGACAGGCTTCCATTCAGGAGAAATTTTAGTAAGAATTGACCTCTGGGGCCAGCACTAAAGATATTGTCATTATTTGTTAACTTAATGTTCTCTTGTTCTAAGTTAACTTCCATTAACTGCTTTCTATGCTGTTTTTAACTTCATAAACATAATACATTTCCATGAAGCTGCAAGATTTACAGTACAAATTCACAGATTTCTCAATCTGATTGTCTGTGTTTTGCTAAAACACGTGGTAAAAATCACTGATATCCCACTTCTGAAGGACTGATGTTTCCTGCTGATGGGGAAAAGTATGTACCAATATTATTTGTGATTTCAATACCTAAAGTGCAGGTTGCTATGATTTCAATTTATTTGCCTTCATTGGCTGAGGTAAAAAAATCAGTTCGTTTTCAAGATGCACTTTAAAACTTTGAGAAGTTTTAAAGAGGTAAATGAACTGTAAAATGTGAATGACTGTTAGCCTTGGATTATGCTGCTTGATTAAGCTGATAATAACTGCTGGTCATTTTGAGGTAAAAGCTGGATCATCACTTCAGGTGTATGGAAATTCAAAAAATGGTGCTTAGTTCCTCTAGTATGCAGAAAGTATAATGAAGAATCTCAATTGATGGTAATTGTATTTGACTCCAAAAGATTTCTATAATCTCCATATTGATTAAAAATATTTATTTTTCTTCCTGGACTATTGTGTTCATTTCTCTTAACTGATGTTAACAAGTATAGCAACCAATGTTCCTCTGTAACACTGGCTTTCAACCTCCTTCAGCCCACAGACCCTGACAGAATTTAAACTGGACCCCATATAAAAAAATTAAACCAAGTGTCAGTTGGATGACTTGATTATTTTTCTTACTTGTCTTTCACAGACTCCATTTTTGTACTTCATAAACCTTTAAAGGTTCATGTAGCACTACTTTAAAAAAGCATTATTCATATTGTCCATAATCAGCTAAACCGAATAATTCAATCCAATTCTTTATCAAAATTTCAGTTGCTCTTTTCACGTCTAGGATTGAATGAAATCTAATTCCTTTTGTCTGAGTGACAATGTGAAATTGAGGCCTGAATTCACCATCTGCACCATCTATTAGCTATTTATACATGTATCTTCTATCACCACCTAGTCATTGGGCATAGCATCATTCTGGTTTAATTTCCCATAAGATGCAATGTAATAAAAAGTAGTCTTGGCAAAGAATTGCCATAACATTAAGTGATAACTAAAGGTATCTGAAAATAGCTAAAGACCTCCAGAAAGCATTTTCCAGCATGTGATGTCACTGGTGATGTACATTTTGTGTGATTTGACCAGCCCCAAGTGTAGCCTATGTCTGACAGATACAAATTCTTGCCATGCTTCCTGCTTTCCATTGCCTAATGGCCTCCATAGAGATCCTGTCCAAATTCCCAACCTCATTCAGAGGGAGGGTGTATGAAATGGCCCACAATGAGGCAATTAAATCACACTTGTTTAGATGTAAAAGACTAGCAGTAGAAAATAGGGACACTGTCTGATGTGCTTGAAAGGGAAGATCATCAGGAACATGTTGGTGTCTAGGGGCCTGGAAACATGCTTATGAGAAGACATGATATTTCTCTGATCGTTTTGCAGATTCTCATACAAGAAAATATTTCATTTATATTTTAATCTATTGTATTAGATAGTTTTTTATTATATTTTCTATCATTTTACCTAATTTTCCCCTTTCTGTCTTTCCTCTCATTCTCATATTCACCCCCAAACCATAATTTACCTTCAGAGAAAATAGAAACAGTTTCCTATAAAACTAATAAGATGTCTAATTGTTTGACAGTATTTGGTTGGGGGGCAGTATTTTATTATTAAAAGGAAGAAAGAAAAAAAGAAAATATAAAACTTAAAACAATTCACAAGAAATACCTTAAACAAGAACACAGGTTTCAGAAGCATGAAGGTGTTATATCCAAAACTGCAATCTGAAAAACCATATATTCAGTCATAGCGTCAAAGCAGCTTTCATGTTTTTCAGCATGTCTCCATTTCACAATACAATACCCAAACCATTCTGGGAGCAGTGAAAAGAACTCACATTTGGCATTGTGCAATATATAATACATGCTCATTGTAGGCCTGTGAATTTTTCAATGAGACAAATGCATGCTGGTTTATATTGTTTTCTGCAGCATGAAGAAGACATCAGTGGTTCACCGACTGCCTGCTTTAGTGTCCTAAGATTGATCTACTCCCTTTTTCTACTCCCTACTAAAAGATCCCATCCACACATTCAAATGGATAAATAAATATATGGATGAAATAAATCTACTTTACAGGGATATGCCAGTCTTTGAAGGACAATTGAAGGAAATAGTCTGACATTCTTTCTCAGTGAGTGCTTCTACATCATTTACCTAAGTGTCCTGGAATGTTTTTAGTATTTCTCTTAATTAATATACCCACAATATTGCACTCTTTAAAATCTCTTCTGAATGGCACCACTGTGAGTAACTGTGTACATTATAAAACACATGGATATACCTTACTCATGCTCTGGTTTCAACTTTGGTGACAAGACATCTAGTGACTAGAAGTATTGACATACATTGGTACCTAAATATTGTCTCTAATCAATGGATAAGAAACAGACCATTCAGAATTTGATTGCTGGTGGAATTTCCAGGTATTTTATCACTTAGCTGTACAATACAGTTAATATGACTTATTAATGTATAAAATGTTTTTTAAGCTCAGGTAACAGATTTGGCCAGCTTTGTCTCATTAAATGTTTTACAATTTTTTTCAAAGTACTAAAGGATAAGGCAAAAAATGTGGTATGGAGAAATTACCAGATTGTTACTCCTACATAATGTTATGGCAATTGTATGGGGGAAAATTGTTCTGGGATGCGTATTTATCTTTTAGTCTTACAGTTAAATGTACTTGTTTTGCTCTTATGTGCTCAGAAATCCTCAGAAATCCTTTATGTTGCTTCACAGGATTGTGAGAGCTCAATAGTTTATTCATGTACCATAAGAAACATTCCAAGGATGTTTATCAACTGTAACTAAAATGGATGATGCATGTGTTTTTTCCTGTCTACATCATCAATAAGAGAAAAGGCTAGGTCAGTGGTAACAAACAGGTATCCATTAGTCCTCATGCTGTAATGTGGGCTCTCCCTTATTGTGACATCAGTGTAAAGCTAAACCTCAAGGCAGGAAGAGGAAAACAAAGGGGAAAAAAAAAAGCAGTTCTGGTTATTCTAGTATTTATTTCTGACTGCAGAAACCACAGCTCAGCTTGAAGGAAGGGCTAATAAATATTTCTTGTCCTTCCCCACAAAGAGAAAAAGACAGACCAGGAGAGATAAAAAAGAAAACCACAAATTGCGCCTCATATTTTTGGCCCAGTCCTAACACAAATTAAAATGATGAAGGAAATGAAAGACTTTTAACCTCTCCTTTCAGGGATTAAGCTGTGTTCTTCACACGTTGTCTGTTCTTCTTTCTTTTAGATTCCCCTCTACACTTGTTAGAAAGATGAAAGCAAAGGAACAATTCATGCTGGTTTGGAGCTCTTGTGTGATAACATTTACTGCCCTTATTCTGATCAGGCATCAAGCCCAAACTTGCTGTATACAAACTTTGTGACTTCTTAAAAGTCAGAACAAGATATGGAAACTAACAAAAACAGGGGCATTCCATTCTGGAGCCTCTTTGTAGCACTTTTGAAGAAACTTGCTCTTTTCTTTTCCTTAGATTTGAAATAGATTTCTTAGATGGAGGAATGTAAGTGTAGCATAAGGCCTTGAAAGAGCAATACCAAAGTTATCATTTCATCTCTAGAAGCATCTTGGAAATAGATTTGGATATAAATCCTTGCATAGAAAATATGTCTTTAAATAATTAGCAGTTCAGAGATGTCTAAGGATCTAGTCTTCTTTTTTTTTTTTTTCCTTTTTTTTTTCTTTTTTTCCCATGCTATATTGTTGCAGCAAAGTTATTATGGAGTCTTTTTCTTCTAGCTTTACCATAAGAACTAAATACAATGAAAAATTTTGGAAGCTGATCTGATATTAGAATATTTATTTTAGGTTGTGTTTATCATGGGGCAAATAATATGCCTAGTGCACCTTGAAGGCTTTTTCCCTGTTTCTCAGACAAAATAATTTGTTAGATAATGTGTCAATTCTTATGGAAGAGTTTTGTTTCAGTGGAAGTAAAAAAAAAAAAAAAAAGAGCAAGGAGAGAGAATGTTTATTGGCTTATTGTTCACTTTTAAACCTCATGTTATCCATTTATGACCATGATCTGCCTAGAGAAATGTATTTGTTTTTATCTTTCTCTATTTCTAAATTAGGTTAAGGAAATTATTCCTGAAATACTGACTTTTTAAAATTGCTTTTAAACCTTTATAAATTATGGAAAATATTCATAGAAAGACTCTGCATTTTAATGTTTTTTTCTTTAAAATAAGTCTATTACTAATAGCAATTTCCTATTGCCTTAGCAATAAATTTTCTACCATGTTTAATATGAGGTAATTCACTGACCAAAGGATACTAAACAGATTCAGTAGCCCTCTTAAAATAGAAATAATGGATTCTCAATCCCTGAAATTTGTAAAATGCATGAACTTGAAGAAAAGGCCACAGGCAAAAATGGACCACAAAGGGTATTTTATGTACCAATATCTATATAATTAATTGTCATAAGTAAAGTTATGGTAACGGTAGTTGTAAATTTTTTAGCATACTGTCTTAATGGTAATGAACTTTTTCTTCTGCTTTGATTAGAGATATGCTTCTGCCACCACCTGAACCATTTTTTTCTAACAAGCTGTTGTTTTTCTCCTCTGTCTAGAGAAAGATCAGAGATGTAAACATTGAGGATATAATTGAGCTTTGAATCCTGTTTCTTCTGCACAAGGAAATATTGCTATTATATTTATTGTTATAGTCAATGAATAAATGGTCACTTTTTTCCTAATTCTCAATCAATAGATTTTAGAGTATCTGCCTAAGAAAGCCTACTTCTACTCCATAATTTTTGTAGGTCTTTGAACTGCACATCTTCTAATTTATTTTAAAACAATTTGAGCTGATAATATTTGTACATATGTGGCATTAATCACTGCTTTATTATAGCTGATTTATTGAAAGTAATATGACCATCAGTCCATTCAATTAGAAGATTGCCAAATAAAATGCAAAATTATATGGTGTCCTGGTGAGGGCAGCAAAACATTCAACATACATGCTCTTAATAAGCCAGTTGCTGTTCTACGCAAAATAATTCTGAAATTGCAAATGAGAGGAATGTATGCTTTTTTTGTTTAGTAATACAATCTAGGAAGGTGGATTTTTCCATATTTTTTTCAATCACTCTCTGTGCTTGTCTAATACTAATGATAAAACATATATTTTTTTAAACTTGCATCTCAAATTATAATGTGTATGCAGTTGAAAACAGATTCAGTATTTATCTCAAAGGACAGTGGAAAAGTTGGAAACAACTTGATTTTTTTCCTTCTTGTGGCTTGGTATAGACTATTAAAAATTACTTGAACTATATTTGGGTGTCTCCTACAAAAGCACATTATAATCACTTAATTTAGAATAGATGTTAAAGTAATTATTTGAAAAATTATTCTGATTACCTAGAAAATAGAAAATGAGGAAGAGTCCTGAAAGTAAATCTCAAGATCTAAGTAAGTAAGTAAACAAGCAAATAAGTAAGGAGAAGTTTACTCATCTTCTCTCATTTTTTTAGTGATTCTTCCAGCAAATGCAAATAATACATTTTTATTTTAGGTAGAAACAACTATCTAAAATGGAAGTCAGCTACTAGTTGACAAATATTTAATATTATGCAAACTTTAATGAATACTTACTTTTTCTTTTTTTCTCACTTGAAATGGAAAGAAAAGTGATCTATATATCCAGACTTTGTAAATATCTATTCATCTTGTTCATATGTGCTAAATTTGGCTTCCTTTTTGATTGATTTTTTTCAAAATCTGTGATACATATGCTGAAAAAAATGGTTTACATGATATGCTTTTGTTAAAAGGAAAAATAATGTTATTTTTCATGCTGAGCAAAAACCAAATAATATTTTTAGAGAAAATATGGGATGCAATTATTTTTAAACATATTTGTTTGGTTTATATTTAGAATTATTTTCAACATTCAGACTCTAACTTAAAATATGAATTGCACTTTATGTTAAAAAAATTATTATTAAACATATTTTTTTAGTTTATATTTGGAATTATTTAAAATATTCAGTCTCAAACTAACTTGGAGTATGAATTTCACTTTATGTTTCAAATCTGTCTGTAGCTCTGTGCAATGTAAATGTTTTGATTTTTATGATGTGTGTTCTGTTTAGAAGGAGAAGAAAACAGTTCAGATTTTTAAGTTTTTTCTTTAAAAAAAAGAAAAATTACAAGCTTTGGTCTCACAAATACAAAATAGTCAGCAACTTAAAAGTTATTTTAACATAACAGTTATTCACCTCTTAAAATGTCACTGTAGAGGATTACTTAAATATCTATTGCAAACTCACTTCTTTTTTCTCTTTTTTTAAAACTTTTTTTGTTGTTGTTTGTCTACCATTGAAAACATTATTATTCTATAACTCTCCTGAGGCAATTATTTGTAAGGGTGAAGAGGAATAACTGTAATATAGTTTTAAAACATGTACAGGTGTAAATCTTGATATAATTTTCATTCTTTCAAAATTATTTTGAAGTACTGGACAAGATACTTCTCAAAGAAGGATATTCATATTATTTGAAAAATTAAGATATTAATAATATACTTATATAAGTAAACACGTAACCTGATGTAAAAAAGGTAATGTCTTGGCTCATCTGCCCCAATCTGCTGTCTTTCAAAATAAGTGACAGGTAAGTTCCTGCAGATTAGCAGCTTAATATTAATAATAATAATATTTATTTTTCTGATTTTTTTTTTAATCACATAAAGGTTTACCTGAAATTTCTAGCAGTGGGGTTTTCAGAAAAAAATAAGAGAGAGAGAGAACTTATTAAATCAAACTGACTTTTAATATTAAAAAAGTCATCTTTTTTTAAATGAATAAAAAATTTAAGAGTTTTCATGAATGCAGTTGTGTAATCCCCACAAAAGAGAAGAGTGCTCTCAGGTAGTACCACTCATCCTCCTGTTTAGACTATTACCACTGATAGTTGTACATGCTCTTTCATAAAATGAAGAGCAAATGGATGGATGGACTTCAGGACAGCCTGTGTGTTAGAACTTCTATGTGGAAAAGCAGACAAAGACTTAGCAGAGTTTTTTTTGACATGGTGCTGCTCTGTGTTCTTCAGTAAAGGGTTTCAGAGAGGTGAAGGTACTAAAGGGATCAAGGTGTGTTAAGAGAAGACAGAAACTTTGTTGTAGAGGTCTTATTTGCTCTTTGATTTTTTGCAGTTATAGTCTTCACACCAAGGAGAATAGTGTGAGGAAATAGAGAGAGAAAAAGAGAAATGGAAATAAAGAAAAATTCTGCTAATGAAATCAGAGGGGTTTTTTTGTGATAAGTAATAAATCTCATTTCACCTTCCAGTTTTTCCTTTTCTTTTTTTTCCCTATTAAGGTCAGTGGTCAAGACTTCAAGCTATCTTTGTGGCTTTGAGGAGGACTGAATGAAAAGGATAAGGTAAAATAAAATCAGTCATTGTGGAACCTGAAGGGAAAAAGAATGTGATTATTTCTATCCAATCTAAAGGAGGGAGTGAAAAGTATAAAAAACCATAAAAAGGCCTTTGAAAAACTGAAAAGAAATATAATTCCTTTCCTTTCCTTTCCTTTCCTTTCCTTTCCTTTCCTTTCCTTTCCTTTCCTTTCCTTTCCTTTCCTTTCCTTTCCTTTCCTTTCCTTTC
>NC_031768.1:45332620-45352376 GCF_001522545.3 Parus major
CTTTCCTTTCCTTTCCTTTCCTTTCCTTTCCTTTCCTTTCCTTTCCTTTCCTTTCCTTTCCTTTCCTTTCCTTTCCTTTCCTTTCCTTTCCTATTAATCACTCTGAAGGGAGTGGAGGCAGCCCAAGCTGGAATCATGTCAATACATACATCCTCACAAATTATTGCAAGAAATGTATTTACAGCCATTTGCATGCAGAGCAATCCTGTTTCTTCTAGAATGCAAACCTTTTTTTTAGGACTTGTGGAAGTGCCTCAGGCTGGGATTTGTGGATGATATACACAGTGATAGATGTCACAGGTCATAACCCTACTACTCATGTTGGGATTTTACTTTCTCCCTATGTCCTTCTTGACAAGATTAACTTGAGCATGCTCAGCTGGAGAAAATGGAGCTAAAAACTGGAGCATAGAAATGACTGTTCTGTGGCCTGTGATGGTTGCTAACCTTGCTAACGACAATGGCATGTGCTCTTCTTGAGATCTACCTGACAGGAATAGTTGTCATCCCAGGAAAATGAAAACATATGCATGCTCCAGATAGGTAAGTCATTTTATTAAAATAATTTGCACATTTTTTACTTCACAGTCATCAGGTATTATGATATCTATATTTAGGTTTTCATTAGCATCTTCAGGGAAGTAAATATTCCTCCAACACAGATGATTAATATCTGCTTGTTTTCAGCCTTCCTTCTGACTCTACTTTTTAATAAAAATCCCCAGCTTAATTTTGATCAAACTGCATACTTTACACTTTGGTACCTAGCTAATAAGAAATGTCTGTCTGTCCCTCACCCCTCCTGTAATGGATGGTGTTTCACAGAAAAATTTCTTGTTATTTGCACTGAAAGATAAGGATTTTAGCCTCAACTCTAAATTTGTGTTAAATCAGTTCCTTGCATTTTCTTTACTTTTAAAAAGTTATTTTGTTATGCATATAAAATAAAGCAAAGGTATCCATGCACTAACATGTAAAAGAAAAATATACAGAAGAAAGTGTAACTAAACACTCAGATTTGAGTACTATACAGAACACCTTTGCATTTAACAATACAAATATCCTGTCTGAAATTCACATACTAGGAGTCCAAATCATTCTGGGTGAATATTTTTAGAAGGTCGTAAGGGAGAAGAGTGCTAGATCTTATTCCTACAGGAAACAGATATATGCACAGATGTTATGTTACCTAGCAACATAGGGCCCTATCTGTTATTTACTCCACTTCTCTGATCTTACTCTAGTTTATTGGGGAAATATGACACACTTTAGATGTACTGAGTCCTTAATCTCTGGTTCAGCAGGTCAAGAAAGGAATGGAAAATATGCAGTTGTATATTTGGTTCTGGATAAATATTATGAAAGGCTTACTTCCCTGCACATGGCAAGAACCAGTCCCTGTTATTAGCTAGTGTTTCACATGAGTCAAAAACGTGTTAAAAGTCTTTACAGATTACATGAGTAAGAAGATAACAAAAGTCAAAACAAAAATAATTTTACACCTTACAACCCCAACAGTTGTAATTAAAGACAGTAATTTACAAAAGGTTCTACTGAAATGACTCCTTGGGATAATAGTGTCCTTTTTTCAGTCTTACAATACAAGCATCATAGGGAATACACTTGTAAGAAAAGCTGTTAATGTTAGGAAACTTGTCAGAGAGTCATAACAGTCACTGTTAGGAAAAACTGTGCCTACATTTTTACTTTTGTAGGTACAGCTATGCTTCCATAGCTCTAACATCGTACAGTTTTCTTTCTATGCCAAGATCAATCACTAACCAATAAAAAGAGAGTATAAAAAGGTTGTGATCCAAAACTTTTTCAAATAAAGCCTTTTCTGTGAATTGACTAGGGTATGCTTGGTGTAGAGTTTCAGGAAATTTTAATTTCTGTATGCTTATGTGCCTGTATCTGGGTGTCTTCTAGATTGAGGGATTTTTTTCATGATGGAAAAGAAGGTCAATCCCTCTGTTATTTTGAATCTCCTAAGGATACTGATGTGGTTTTGTGGGCTTTCACAGAATCTTGGACGCTCTCTAATCTCTTGAAAACCACAAAACTCTCTACAGGCAAAGTCTTCAGACTAAGTGTAGAATCTATCACTAGTGGAAAAATCCAAATGACTGTGTTTATGGTGTGAGTTTAGGGCCTGTTCTTCCACCCATGTGAATCTTCTGTTTAGGACCATTTTTTATTGCTACTGCTGAACAAAATAGTCTAGAGGCTGTGTTCCTCAGTTATCAGTCAGACAGCATATTGACATGTGTCTTTTCTGGGTCCTGATTCAGGAGTATTTAATCAGCAGAAGGGTTAAAATATAATGGCTACACTGGGCTATTTGGGGTCTTTAATCCTTTCAAAGGTACTGTAATAAGCATTGATGTATTTTATGGCATTGTGTACAAGAAGTACAGCAAACCTGATCTGGACCTGGAAATACATTATGTGATTCAAGTGCCTGAGAAAAAAATGGGGCTCGCTGAACTCGAGGACTACTTGAGGAATAAGTCAGTACTCAGCCCTGAGAAAGGACATCAGCTAGCACCAAAAGGTTTGCAAAAACTTTAATAGGAGGGCACAGCAGCTTTGTCACATTGGTCGATGATGCTGAACACCAAGAAAAAACAAGTCATTCTTGAAACCTACAAAAGCATTGAACCAGATCAATAAACAAAACTAACTCCCTCATGACAACAAAGTGTATATTTATTTAAATAATTTCAATTCAGTTTAAAAGGCAAAACTTTAGAATATTTCTTTCCCCAAAGAAGACAGAATGTTTTTCTTTATTTGTCATATTTTGTAGTCGTTTCATTTTTGTGTGTGTTTTTATCTACAGTTTAAAGCAAAATAATTTTGGAACAAAAATTTAAACTTTTCATTAAGAAGTCTCACACTAGGATTTTAAGATTTGGAAATTTGACTGTCAAACCCTTTTTTTATTTCTTCTAAATTAAATACAGTATGAATAAAATTAATTAATTAATCCGAAATAATTAATTAATAAATTCTCAAAATAATTAAGTAATTATTTCAATTGTTATGTTGGTGTCTTCTAACATAAAATTCTTAGGAATTTTATTTCCCAAATGGAACTAGTCATGAGACATTGTGCTTCTAGCTCTGTCACACTGTTTCCAGGGGACTTCTAGAAGCAATGATATCAGACTTCTATCACTGATGGTCTCTTGTAAGCATAAACCCTAAGTACTCGATAAGCAAAACAATAAAACTAGTGAAAATTGCTCATACCTTCATTGTAGGCCTTCATTGCCTTGCCTTTTAACAGTAATGCCTTCCCTATTCCTTATCTTTCTTTCTTGTTATAACACCTTACCTCCTTCATCAATGCAAAAAACAGGAAAGATAATTCTGCCAGGTACGGAATGCCTTTTGTTCATATTGAGGAGAATGAGATCACACAGCAAATCTCCTGAACAGCTGCTGAAGTGACAGGAGCTCCTGTGCACTTTGGAGAGTCAAGCATTGATGTAGCTGTGGTTTCACAGCTCATTTTCTGACATGCAAGTTTTCACATCCTGCTTTGCTGTACCTCTGCAGCTCCACTAATGCCTGCAATCAGGGTAATTTGAGTGCAAAACCTAAGGCCAAGAAGCAATGCTTTGGCTCTTCTCTCCTGCAGTGGAGTTATGCAGCCCCAAAGAGTGACTACCCTGGCAGTACAAAGTTTTTCTTGGAACCTTTGACCCCTTTTTTAAAAATTAGGAAGAGTGTTTTATGTGTTTTATGTAGCACGTTTCCTGTTTTTTAAGTGTTCTGGATTACTGCTGCAAAAGTTCTTCCTGTAGTATTGCCCTACTCATTAGTAGCCCAGGAGGAACTGAAAGAAACAGCTTAGCAAAAGCAATCAAAATTCCTATAATCCAGGAAACAGAAGGCAAAGAACCCAAAACAAATACACTTAAGAATCCACAGTGGCAATAGAGAAGATGGTAATAAAAGACAAGAATTATTAATATCTGTATCACTGTAGTAGGCCTAAATTTTCATCAGCTGTCCTACTATATTTTATTTTTTTTCAGTTAAACACTTTGCTAAATCCTTGCTACATTAAGAGGATAGGACCTTTCAGAAGGTCATTTTTTTTCTTAATTATTTCGCAAAGAGACTATTATGAAGAGTGGACAGTTAATTAAAAATAATTGAAAATTGCATTTAATTCTCTAGAATCATGAAGGTAAAAAGAAAATGAGCTCTGATTATTCTGCAATTTGAGAAGAGTAACATTACCCCAAATTACAGTAATGTGGTCAATTCTTACAGTATGATGAATTATGATGCAACATTTCAGACAAAGATCAGCTGTAAACTTCTTTAATTGTATAATTTTACTGAGAAACATTTGCCACAGTCCTGCAAATAAGATCAATATTCTTTGTGCAGTTAGTTGGTAAAAGCTGGGGGTAGATGAATCTGTGTTCAGCCCCAGCTAGTGTAGATAATATTTTGTGGATATTGGCTTCTTACTACTACTGTTACCAATATTGATCTTGGCTAACCACTGCAGCCCACTGAAATCAATTCAGCTACGTTCCTTGGAGTCACCTAAAACTAGATCACTCCATTGTTGAATCAAGTCCATTGACTTGAAAGAGCTTTATTTGCACTGGAATGTTAACAAGACACAGAGATAGCACTTGAATGCTAACAAAACACAGAGACAAATAGGGACATTCCCCCTTCTCATGACTCAGAAACACAGACAAAAAGAATCTGCTGGGGTTTGTGCTGGAAATAACAATATCTGAAAGAAAATATATTCTTTCCTCTATGTAGTTTCCTCTACACTTTAGAGGCAGAGAGTGTGGGGATATGTGGGTCTATATATGAGCAGATTTAACTGCAGAAGTGACACCCCTAACCTGAGCCAGCCCTGGCTGGTGACGGGTTTGGTGTGACTTGGTGACAGAAATGTGCTATTTTACTTGAGGTACTTCATACCCAGCCAGAGACTATTTTGTAGACAAAGACCAAAAACATCCAGCATGTAAGCATCCAGTGAGTATGTGTTGCCATGAAGTTAGAAGTCATTAGGCATGACCACCATTCATCCTATCTCTATTCATTGCCATAGTTTAAATGTTGTCCCTGAATATGGGTCTTAACAGTAGTAAGAGTACATAACTGTTAAGGAATCATTGAAAACCTTTTGCTTTGGACTGGTTTAGCTCTTTGGACAGTCATGCATTTGATTATCTGTTCTGTCTCCTATACTTTGCAAGTGAATCAAGCTGTCAGATAAGAAAGTGAGATAGACCTAAGTCCTTACTCATATGCCAGGAAGTAACCTCATATTTTTACTTCTAGTAAAGCCATAGAGACCTGCCTCCACTAAAATTTGATGATGATAGAATTGATACCTCTCTTTATAGAAAATATTTTGTTTTGGACAACTAGGGTTTAATCTAAAGTAGAGTTTAGGGACTAATATTTATGCTATTTTATTTTATTTTATTAACCAACATGTATTTGTATAATATTTTTCATTATTATGAATTTGCATGCTTACATCAAATACTTGAATATACATATGTATATATAAATATATACATAAATACAAAGTACAGGTAGATGTATTTAGACATATAAATGCACCTACAAAAGAGAATCTGGTGAATTGTTATGTAGCCTACTAACAAATATATTTTTATTATATACTTGTTCCTCAAGTAGCAGAGTTTCTTTTATTCTGCCGTGCCAAGATCCTTCCTTTATCCACTAATCCACCTTTATCTGGGTCTTAAATCCAACAAGATGTAGAGAATATTGTACTGGAAATAATGCAGAGTGCAGATTTAAATCACCAGTAAAAAAAACCAACAGAGTCCTCTTGGATAAAATCGGCCTTCCTGGACAAACATATTTTTGTTGTTTTCTTTTTTTTAAAAATTGTCTCACTTGAATGGTTGTTAAATATTTTTAGGGCACATCCTGTACTTAGTGGATCAAAATTAATTAATACTTTTGCAATGGGATCTTTAGTCTTTCAGAGTTCAAAACCACAACTACCTCTTCTTCTACAGTGTACATAAAAGATGCCAAAGCACCTCTGATTTCTTAGGATGACTTTCACTGCAGCTTAAAGCAATGTCCTTTTCTAAACAGAATCTCATTAAACCAGACTGCTGGTACAAATCTTTTTTTTAACACCAGTTCTTTCAGGCTTGAATACATTCTTCCACTCTTGTGTTCTAGCTCAGCGAGTTTCTCTTTCTAGGTTCTTTAGGTTAGGTCATGGCTATCATGGCACATCCATCCTCTGAGTCTTAAAGTGATTTGCTGTCTTCCTGATCTGGACTAGTTTGTGTCTTTTACTGTGTCCTGCCCAGATGTTCACTGCCAGTAAAGAGAATGGGGTGTCAACACCAAAGTTGTCCTCAGACTAGGGATCAGGCATACAAGACATCACTGGGCTGCAAAAATATTAAACAAAATTCCAAGTAATTTTAATTTCTAGCGTGATACAATTAAGATGTGGTATTCTGCCTGTTTCTTGCAAGTGATAAACCATAATTAACATGTTTATTGATAACTGCCAAATTATTTTGATTACATCTGATGGCATAATGTTGTTTAGCTTTGTTATTTGCATATTTATTTTAACCAGAGACATCAAAGTTACTTCACAGCTGTTATCAAACTGAGAGGAATACACACTTCTGTGAAGATAAACAGACAAGATTCCTATCCTACTAGCAAGTATGTTTTGTTGCTACGTACATCTGTATTATTCCTAGGCAATATTTTTACTAAGAAGTAATTTAAAATTACTTTATTTTTATACATTTTAGTCTTTAAAAAAGATTTATATTAATTTTCCTAGAAAGTGAATACAGTGGTTTTATATATGTGAAAAAAAGAAAGAAAAGCATCTAGTTCTTTCCAGTATTATGTCTCTAATCAATCTAATTCTTGACCTAATGACACTGCTAAAGACATTGGCTAAGCTATATGCCAGTTTCTTTACATATGGGTGAGTAATACAATGTTTCATGTATTTAAAAATTTTATTAGATTAATATTACTGCCACAAACTGTATTATTTTTTATATTGCTGTTGTTTTGGTTTTCCTTCCCTCCTTCACTCCTTTCCTCCTTCCTCTGTCTTCTCTCCTCTCTGGCTTTCCTTCTCTTTCACACACCTATTCATCTTCTCTCCTTAACAGACAGAAGGTCATAGGCAGAGGGTGACAAACAAAGCTCCCACCCAGTCAAAGTCTGCACCTTGTGATTTGATTTTTAGTTTATTTTTCATATTGCATTTAGTTTATTATTCATATTTTTGGTTCATTATTTATACTATCAATATTGTTTTAGTAATCAGTTATGCCAAATGCTTGAAGAAGAAGGCTCTTAAATGAAGTAAAAAGTATCCAACAGGCAGATTTTAGCAATTCATGAAACAAATACATAAAGGCTAAATCCTATTGTGCATTTCTGTCAGAAAAGTGATGTTTTAGCAATTATTCTGACTTTAGTTTTCAAACTCCTGCCTGAACTGAAGATGGCATCACCAAGCCAAAAATGCTATACAGGCCTTTCTTCATATTGTTCAGAAACCAAAAGGAAAAAAAAAATAAAAAAATCCAATATCCCCAAGACTTCATATAGCTCTGTATTAGTTTAACTCTCCAAAGTACTGAACATCTCTGTTTTCCCAAGAATTCTCTGGGAATCGTGAATACTTTATGTCTTTTGGGATCAACTTTCGTATTAACTAGGCTACAAAACCAACCTTACCAGATGCAAAAGAAAGCCTCAGACCAAACCCAGAAGCAAACACCAAAAATCCAGACAAGGACATTTAAAACCTTGGGAACAGTTGCAAGAAACTACAATGTTGTTTGGGGGTTGTTTTTACCACTTACAGAACCTGCACTTGTAAGAGGACATTTGGAATATAAAACCTGTGGTTGCGTATGTTTATAGGTACACAATAGATAGATAAAATTGCCAGGTTTAAACTTTTATCTGTAGCACATCTACTGTTTGTTTTGGTTTTGGTTGGTTTTTTTTTTTTTTTTTTTTTTTAATCAAGAGAGCTTGTTCAGAGATTTCCTAAGGCTGCCTAAGTGCTTTGCAAATAAATATTATTGCCTTGAACTACATGCAAGGATCAAAATCACTTTTTAAATGTCAGTGAAATAAACATCACATACCTTCTACTGATTTAATGACTAGATCTTTCAGCATGTATGAGTAAGTTATATAAATTCTAGATCTTTTTAAAGTTGTCTCTGACTTCCAGGTAAACTTGTATGTTTGTTCTTTGGTTTCATTCTAACATATGCAAATGTCAAATCTTGGACTAAGGGCACATCACAGTAAAAAAATTTTCATTTTAATGGTTTATTTTCTAGAAAATTCACATTAGTGCTGGAGCTAGCTATACCTGTGATGATGTGGACATGCTTGAGTAGTGGGTCCCTGGGAATCTCATGGGGCAATGTGCAACATGCTGCACCTGGGTTAGCGCAACCCTTGGTGTCAGCCCAGGTTGGGGATGATCAAGTGCAGAGCAGCCCTGCTGAGAAATGCTTGGGGGTGCTGTGAGAAACTGGACATGACCCAGCCATGGGCACTCCCAGTCCAGAGAGCCAAAGATGTCCTGGGCTGCATCCAGAGCAGTGTGGGCAGCAGGGCCAGGGAGGGGATTCTGCCCCTCTGCTCTGCTCTGCTCTGCTCTGCTGAGACCCCACCTGCAGAGCTGCACGAGCTCTAGGTTCCCCAACAGAATAAAAATCACCTCTCTTATGAGAAAATGTTGAATAAGTTGAAGCTGTTCAGTCTGGAGAACAGAAGGCGCTGGGGTGACCTTATTGTGGCCTTTCAGTACATAGAGAAGGCTGACAAGAAAGCTGGAGAGGCACTTTATACAAGGACATGTAGTGATACGATATTACAAGAGGTAATGACTTTCAGATGAAAGAGTGCAGATTCAGATTGGATTTTAGCAAGAAGTTCTTTACCAGGAGGGTGTTAAAGCATTGAAACAGGTTGCCCAGAGAAGCTGTGAATGTCTCTAAGTGTTCAAGCCAGGTTAGATGGGACCCTTGAGCAACCCAGTCTAATGGAAGATGTCCCTCTCCATGGCAGGGGTGTTGGCACTAGGTGATCTTTGAGGTCCCTTCCAACCCAACTCCTTCTGTGAGTCTCTGATCTTACATGGTTGTGCAATAAATACTAATTATTAAGTTTCTTGCATCTTTATCAAACTGAAACTGTTATCTATTATTTTTTATCAATATTTTGGACTGGACAGTTGGAAAATAAAAATACACTATGAAAAAAAAAAGTCAAGAATCTCTAGTCTGCTGAAGAAAAATTTGAAACTTGTCCAGGAGGCCTTCCTGACTGGTGCTTTGCCTTTTATCTTCTTTGTGAAACCTTGAGGGCTTCTAAGTCATAACAAAATCCCATTACATCTACTGAGCTAGGTTGTAATAGCTAAATTATAGTTTTGTATTACATGCAGACTGGACAGAGAGCCCATAATAAACATTGTACTATACTGTATAAATTGTCCATCTAACTGTATATCCTTTTGCTTACAGTCACCAATATTAATTAAGGTGGTTTTTGCAGCAGCAGAGAGGTGTAGCTTGACAGCCTAAAGGAACAATTGAAAGATTGGCCTATTTTTTGTCCCCTGTCCTTTGTGTGATTTTTTTTGTTGCTGCTGCTGCTGCTTAAGCAGATTACACATTGGATGTTTCCATGCAAATTTACTGAAAGGTTGGCATTTTAGTGTTTTATCTATTTATTAATCATTTTTTAATTAAGAAAAAGGACACATTCATCTCTTAAGCAGTAGCTGGAATCTCCTAGCAACAGCAATGTCATTAAGATGTAATTTCTTTTTTTTTATCATTACTCTTTTAAGTATCCTTGACTCTTTAGAGTGTCTGAATTTAAATCCTACTTTGCCACAAGATTGAGATCTTAAAAAAGATTGATTTCTTTGGTGTCAACAAGATTATGCTAACTTATAAAATAGACAATATTTTAAATGTTTGTAATAAATAGTGTATGGAAGAGAATACTCCTAAATATTCACAGAAAATCATAAATTCAATGAGTTTTGTAATAATTAGAAAAATTGCTTTCCAAGCATAATTTTAATGAGTCAAGATTAAGAACAATAAAGCTACTGATACACATAATATAATCAATAAAATCCAACTTTTATGACAGTCATCAACATAGCACTCTTTCGTTTCACCCTTCATTTCTCTCTGATGTGTTGGTAGAGCTGTAAAAGAGAAAATAAGTGAACAGCCCTCTGCAATACTGAAAGGTAAGAAATTACAATGTAACAGTCCTTCTGTGTATTTATCCTTGCAAAGCAAATTTTGAAGATACAACAATGACTTGTTTATTCTACTTAAAAAAAATTCCAATTTTAATATTGAATAACTTACTACACCTAGATGGTAACTTGCTGTTCAACTCTTCTTGAAATACAGTAATGAGTGAAAATATTTCAATGTTCTTTTTGTTCAAAAATTACTGAGAAGTACGTGGACTTTACAAAAAAATAATTAAAGTGTGTCTATATTTTTTTCAATAAAATATTATTTTTTATAAACATACTCTTTATGTCATTTAATCTCTTGAATGACATTTGCCACATCTAATATAGTCATCTAAAAGGAAGGTAGATTTAGTGTAAATTGATGTAAACAGTGAAGGTTCTTTGAAATAAAGTGTCAGAAATAATGCTTTCCCAACACAATTTATTTTACTTGCTCTGAACATATTTTAGTACAACCTGAACGGTTAATTTCTCTCCACTGACTGTAAAAATGCCTTGGTGGATACCTCAGACAGAATGCTAAAAGCTAAAGATATCACCAGACTGCTCAAGTGTTCCGTCTTAGATTTACTTCAGTTTGACTTTTAAAAGCTTAGTTTAAAAACAGCAGAATATTTTATTTAAATTTTTTAAATACGCAATTACTACAAAAATATTTTGCAATCTCTCCCCATTTTGCTTCTGAAAAAAAGGGGTAGAAACTACAGCCATTAAGAAAAAAAAAGGTTTCATCCAAATTTCAACTTTTTTCATATCCTGGCAATCAGCTAAAATAAATAAATTAATTATTCAAAGAAATTTATGTCTATCCTTTAAGGTCTTTACATTTTCAAAAATCCACAAAAAGCAGGAGATGTTACTCTGAGCCCTCAGACAAAAACTCTTATATTCTCATTTCTTTTTCACTTTCCTTTGGTTTTGCTTTACCTTTATTTGACCTTCCACGGCAAGAATGAAAGTACACAACTTATTGAGTCAGTCCTCAATAACTTGAACTTTCATGATGAGTGTCACTGGAAAGGAAAATGAAGATGAGTGTCAGGGAGAAGAAAAGTGGGTCTTTCAGCACCGACCCTGTGTGACCTCCTGCAGGTATCTCCTAATTGTGACGAGGGAGTCCTTTAGCATGATGTTCCACATCCATAGAAAGGGCAGAACTACTACATTCTAGTGACGCTTCTCACAGCCAGATGCTATAAAAATAAAAAAGTGCAATGATTTTGTTGCTGGAGGGGTATGTTTGGTCTGTGGGACATCTGTGCTGCCTTCACAGTAGGGCTAGGCCTCTTAATTTCTCTTGGAATTAATGTACCTTTGTAAAAGTTCCTCAGATGTCTGGTGGCATGAACCACTTTTGTGTGCAGCAGAGCTGATTTATGATGCCTGCTGATTTGACCAAGCCTCACTGATGTGGTTCTGCTGTGCACATACTGTACCCTGTGCACCAAACAAGTTTTCTGTTTGGGAGCCAAGCATGCTCATGTGCATCCTGCAGGACCATATAATAAGGACCTAGTCTACGGCTTAGGAATTTTTTTTCACAGTTATAAATTCTGAAACTCTAGGGTGCAAATAAATACTCGTGTGAATGAAGGTAACAGAGTAAAATTGAACATTATTTCAATCATGTGGTGGTAAATTATCCTGACTTTCCTCAGCCTCTCAAACAGATAACATTCTAGAAAAGTCCTTGTATATCTGAGAAAGCAAGGAACTTCCATTCAAAGGAGAGAGTACTTGATAGACAGTGGCCCAGTTCTTACTGGAAATGTTGCAAGAATGACGCTTACATGAAGTAAGCTATTTTAAAGTAACTTCTGCAGAAGTTATGACAAATTTAATAATTTTAAGTATCTACGTAGCTTATTGAGTATTTTTATTGCTTAAATAAAAGCCTTGCTGACAAAGCAGTGACCTATTATATCCATAAAATTAAAAAAAGATTGAAGAGAGGATATTTTGTATTTGTTTGCCTAGAATCTGAACATAAGCATAACTATTTGTGAAATACTTAATTTTGTGATGTCAGTAATTGCATAACCTGCAACAAAGACTGAGCAGTTGAGCACAGGCACATAAACTATTTATGTGCATTTAGGTGTAATCTGTAACTGCAAGAGATAAAAGGAGACTTCTGTGATGTAGCTATGCAAACAGGATACAATAAAATTCATGTTTAAGGCATAAACTGAAGAATATGAACAATAGTTATGGAAAAGGTAGGAAACATGACTGGCAAAATAAAAAATTTTGCTCCTGGAAATAAGGTAATCTGTACTGGAAATGGATGACATTCACTCTTTCTTTTGGGAAGGCTGAGAAGATCATAAAAATACCATGAACATATGGAAAAAAGGAAGAAAGATAGATGACTCGACTTTGGTTTTCTGTGGGCTAAATCCTGGACCTTGGTAGATATTCATCTCCTTTAGATACATGGATCATTCCTTGGACACCTCAGCAGCAATGCTGACTTTATCCTCTCATCAACTCAGGAAGGACAGAACTTTTTGTGGCCTGCAATATGACCTGAATCTATAAAAAATGATCATGGTTAAATAAAAATACTCAAGAAGTTAAAATTAAGTTCCTGGAGGTTAGTGAAGGCAGTAGGGTATATCTCAGTTCAGCTTTGCTCATAGAGAAAAAAAACAAGCAACTACACTGTGAGACACCCCTGCAATACTCTAGCTTTACATCAGAGTAATACATTTGAAAACTTTTGGGATGCTGTGATGCAAAATCGAGCAGTACAATGATTAATCTCGTCACCAGCTTCTTCTTCCTTATGTGTCTAAAACATTATTTGATTAAAACTAAAATGCCGTGTGGGATTGGTCCCAGGGTATGGTTTCTAGGCATTGCATAAATAAGAAGTAGGTATAATTCTATTGTTCATAATGTTTAATCTACTCAGTCTTTCTCCAGTCTGCTGATGCACAGCAATTCTCCTTTTCATATGTGGACACCACTGCATGCTGACTTAATAGATAGTTTCAGAAATATTTTCAGAAACTTTCTATCAGAAAATTCCAATTCAAATTAATTGAAGGAAAGCAAAAATAATTTCAACAAAATATGATTATGGAAGGCCATGAAAGATAAAAATACTTATTTCTGAAATGCCATTCTGATGGAATAGACAAAACACAACAGATAATAAACCAAATAAGACCCCCCCAGCGGAACAAAACTCGTATTTTAATCAACCTAAATGGTTTATTTCAGGTTCCTGTTTTGAGCCACACTAAAAAGTGTTACTTTGGTTTGCGTTTTTACCTGGGTTAGTTGCTTTTACTTATATTTTGTTTTATAGAAGAAAAAAGGAATTAAAGTTTCCTGAAAACAAAACCACTTCTCCAGAGTTCTATGATTAAACAATGTTTTTAATTTTTTCCAATATTTTTTTTTAGATGAGAGGGAGTTTGTGTTTCACATGCTCTAGCATTCCCCTCTGAAATCCTTATTTTTTGAAGTCTGAATTCTGAAGTCTAAGTCAGGAAAAGTCTGAGGAATGAAAACATTCTGTTTCCTGAGTTAAAATAATTGCATTACAGGGAATTAAGATGTGAACTAATAAGAAAACCAAGGCTTGGTATTACTGTCACACCACATAACTACATTAGGCCTCCAGAAAGAAAATGACTGGCATATGAAACCTTTGATGCATAAAATCAAGTCTGAGAGAGAAGTAGCAGGCTATAGGAAGCCTTTTGTTTAGTTTAGTTTTGTTTTGTTTTTTGAATAGTTTTTTTCTATAAATCAGCAGCTTTGCATCTGTGAAATACTGGGGTAGAAGGCAGGGCTGAGCCTTCTGAGACTTGGGTCTATTTCTAGTGCTATCAACGGTTTGACATGTGACCTTCCCAAGGTCAGTGCTTCTGTTTTCCAATCTGTTGAGCAAATAAAATTATATTGTATTCCCCTGTAAAAGCCTCTGAGATGGGTTGATGAAAAGAGAAAGAACTGGGTATTACTCACATAAGATTTGACTTTTTTCAGTTGTACCCCTGAGTAATGATGATAATAATTACTTCAGTCACCATGTTTGTTCATCATAGATTTCAAGCACCTTTGGGCTACCACTTATAATACCTTCCATTTCCTTAAACTAGGAAACTGAGGCATGGGAAAGAGAAATAAGTTGCACAGAGTCATGTCAGCAAACTGTTGGTGGAGGCAGCTCTTTGCCTTAGTTCTACATTCTGAGTAACATTTTCCTCTTCATTATTAAACAATGAAAATAAGTTATAGTTAGCGAGAGCAGAGACATGAGCTCTTATCTACTTTTCTCCATTTATATGATCCTTATGTTGCTCTGAGACTGTGCTATGAAAATGGATAAAAAATAATTAATTATTGAAAACACATTATAGATCTATTATTCAAGCTGATGTTATTCAGTGGGATTACTTGTGTAAGCAATAGATTGAAAGTCTGGACAGTTCTATTCTAGCAGGATATTTTTATATTTTTTTGGTTGAGAAAGATACATTTTAATGCCTTTTGTGTATATTTAAATGAAAGATTTTTTTGTCTCATGTCTCATTACTTAAGTTTTCGTAAAATGATGAAAGTAAATTTTAACTAACTTTAAACTGTATGAATGAGTGTTACTAAACTACCTCAGTCACTTGAATATGTTGCCAAGTAACCAGCTGTTTCAACCTTATACTTGTGTCAGACATGGGACAATCTTAAGGAAAGAATGAAATGAGCAAGCAATCAAAACCACAAAGAAGGTCATATAGCAAAAGTGAAGTACTATATTGTGTATTGATCACACTACATGGAAATCATGTGTTGTAGGATGTTGAGAATTGTTGTAACAAGGTATTTAAAATGATAATGCTGGAATCTTAAGAAAAAAAAATTGCTGAGATTAGACTATGGTGCAAATGTTATCACTTCTTATTAAAGGCTGCAATGTTATACTAGTAAATTTCCTGTTATAGCTGACTAAAAGAACAAATATTTCTCACAGCTCCAGTTAATTTCATTGTAATGTTTTTCCCCAGCCTAAATGTATGTCTTTTATCACAAAGGAAAAAAAAAAAGAATTCTGTGTACTTCAGTACTGCAGTGCTGAATGCTGCAATGCCAAACATAAGAAGCCAAATCCCAGTCCCCAAGTCAGGCAACCAACCATCTCACGTATTGTTCTGGGAAAGGCAGAAACTAGGCCTTCATGTCAGGACTGAGAGCATGGAAGATGCAGCTGGGAGGACATTTCAAGTGAAATGCTGCAGTGAAATCTCAGTTCACGTCCTGGGGTCAGGGCTGCAGCAAAACCATCTCTCTCCATCTGGGCTCCTCAACTTGAAATTCTCCACTGAAAACAGACAACCCACTTCTGTTGTGTCAAAGTTTTAAAGTGACTGTGTGAGTCTGTGTGTGTGTATGTGTGAGAGTGAGTTTTGAGATGAGAGGAATAAAAGGAGGTGGGTGACTCAGCTCAGCTCCCTATCTCTCTCTTTCTAACCAACAGCACAGTGGGCAGAAAATACTTTCCAAGAGAAGACACAGGGTCAAATCACTACTAAGTTGGAAGGGGATTCATTCTGACCCTATAATAACCCTTACATTTGAACAAAAGACTCCTTCAGAAGACGATAGGCTGCAGGAAAGTAAAGAGAAAAAGGAAAAGAAAAATTAAAGAAACAGAGGAAGAAAGAAAAACATAAATGTTTGTCTGTATTGACTCCTTTACCAAACATCTATTCTGGACACACTCACCAATAAGTACAGTAGCTGTGGGGCTTGTGAGGCCTGTCCTAAGAACTGCTCAGGTACTTTAGTGACTTTAATGCAAGCAATCATAGTAGAAACTAGGTCAAAAACTCAGATCAATATATATAGTTTAAATAAGAAATTCTGGTCAGGACCTTGGCCTAACCTACTCACTAAATACACTTCTTTCTTCTGCATCATCAGGATTTCAAAGTGAAATGACTACATGGGTTTTATGGCAACACAAGGTTGATACAAAATCTGTCCATCTTTCTGACTCCTATTTCCTTTTCTGACATCTAAGGTTTTAACCTTTTAAGATTAACCCTGTGACCTATTCAGCCACTGTTTCCAATGCAAAATTACCTCAAGGTCTGATGACAACGTATACTGGATAAGAGTGTGAATGGGTTTTGCTACCAGCTCCATAATCTAAACATCTGATATGTAAAGTTTATCAGGTCAAGCTCAGTCTCACATAAAAGCACAAAGCAAGCAAGTCCTCCCAGGGCTGTGCACACCCTGGAAAGTGGTGTAACTCATGTTTCCTTACTGCCTTTCTATGGTTCAAGGGATCTCAAAATTATTTTTCTTTTAAAGCAGAACAGCTGCAGCAAGAGGGTTGGTAGCCCGGTGGTTGAGGGTATGAGCCAAGAAAGAAAAACATGTGGGCTGGCTCTTACACTGCAAAAGATAGAGAATTTTTTATTTTCTCATCATGAGCCAGTCTCCTACTCACTAGATAGAAGTAGGCAAACCACTCACTTCTCTAACTTTCTTTTCTTTCTTTTTTTTTTTTTTTTTTAGTCATCATCATCATCCGCCACTGCATCATTTTGCAAAGCTCCGTCTGGTGAACATATCACAGGGAGAGTTGGAAGAAGCTCACATGCCATTACCCTTAGAGAAATGAAAAATGAAGGAGAAAATTATCTAGTTTTGGAAACCTTGTTAGGTCTAGTTGCAGTTTAGATAGAAATCCAGTAGCTGTGTTTGAAGACTGGGCTGTGAAATATACTGAGATAGAAAATTCTGTAAGGAGATCCTGATATTAGCTTAAACCCTTCTACCCTTAGTTAGAACTTGTTTATCTGAGCTGGTTTAAAGTCATTGTATACACTGAGAAGTATAGTTTCTGCAGGAGCTGCAACATATGGAGGCATCTATGTTAACTACTAGCCTGTGTGAAATTCCATACTCAAAGCCTGAGCAAAGACATAATTGCAAATTAAATAATGATCCTATAACTCTTCTGTTTGCTGGTTTATCATGATTTGTGGTGCACAGACGCAGATGTTTATATGCATATGAATGTGTGTGTGTGTATCCACACACATCATGCACAACATCATCAGTGTAGGATGTCTTTATACCTCCATAGAAATAATGAAGCAAATTTTACAGTTCATAGCACGAACACTGAAATCAGAATATCTACCAAAATAATTGCTTTCTTCTCTAGAACCTCTGCAGATGGCCTGAGTTCTGCTCTGCAAGTTCTACAGTGTTAGATGAAGTAACTTGCTTTTTAACATGTTCCAAAGTAGCACAAATATACCCTTACCCAATGTTACTTACATAGCCATAGCAACAGGGAGATGGGAGATTACTAATTGGGAAAATGAAGAAGTATCCCACTACCTTTTCCTCTTTCAAGTAATTTTCCATATTATGAGTATACCCATTTCTGTTCAAAATGGCTTCATTTGGCTTATATGTGGTTAAATATGGACTTTACACCCAGAGGAAAAGTATAAGAAGACAGATCATTGTTGAAGGTTTCTAGAATTTGCAGACGGAAACATGAGGCAAAAGATAACAGTCAAGGACAATATACTTGTATGCTCTTTCCCTTATCTGATCTTTAGGATAATTTAGAGAGGATTATGTGAGTTCTGTTTATACAACCTGTGTATAGATTGTAAACTAGGATGTATATATTGAATTTTAAAGACCCAGATTAATTGGCACTTCAACACTGTATAGTCTCTCACTTAGCCACACTCTCTAAGTAACAGAGTAAAACATTTCAGCTCCCAATCAACCTGGCCCAGGAATAAGTATTTCCTTAAAACTCTTAAAGGCAGGCCTTTTATGCTAAGATATATGTTTCCAAACTTATTTCAATAAGATGAAAAAAACTAGAAATTTAGGATTACGGCACTGAATAATGATAGATTAATTTTCTGGATCTTTCTTTCTAACTTGACTCATAGAATAAAAATCTTCAGATATCAAATCTAAAATGGATGGTGCTTTTTTCCTTCTTCTCTGAATTGTCTCCTAGATGTTAACTTTTGCATAGCAGATTCTCTCTCAATACCTATATTTTAAATATAAGACATGAATCTCCAAAGCATACAGTTGAAAACACAATGGCTTCCTTAGATAAGTACTCCTTTGGAAGTTATATGGTATCCACACACACTCTTATTTATTCTGGCATGTTTTTTACTTTTTGGATTTTAACCACTTTGAAATTCCAGGTCCCCAGATGGCTTCCACCAGTTCCCACCTCTCAGCAGATCCTCGGTAAGAAGCAGGCAATCTGTCCTTCACACTCTGACAACAGGTCATTGTCTCCTTCCGCTTATTCAATTCATACTTATTTATTTAATATCTTGTTAATGTTCAGGTCCTCTGGTTGCATTTTGATTGTTTTTACGGTGCCTGAGCAATTTTAATAACATGAAAGTAAAGATGCTTTGAAGCTTTATTCTAAGGTAGGAGGAGGACAAGTCCTTCTGCCCCACATCCCAGGGAGTCTTCATCAGGCTCCAGATTTTCAGTCTTTCCTCTGCAAAGACTTTGTTCACAGTGATCTTGTCACTGCTGCTGACACCCAGTAATGTGTCCCTGACCCTTTTCCCTTTCTCTGACTGTCCTGCTTCTCTCCTCAGATTGTCCTAGAGCTTCCTTGCCTCCAGGTGCCTTTGCACTTTGAGGCTGCAATTTTTGATCCATAGAAGGTTTCTGGACAGCTTTGCACCCCCACCCTTCCACCCTGGCATCACTGAGAGACAAAGTCAAAGAAACCATCAGGAAAAATGAATTAATGGGCCCCAATGTGGCGCCAGGTTTCCTTTCCTCTTTTTCTTTGCCTAGTGAAACCACCGATATATTTCTTGTGATGCTTTCTGTCTCAGTGGCATTTTATCTCTTCTATCCCACTTGTAATTTATTGGATAAGTTTTTCATGGTCAGGATTTCTCTCTTTCTGTCTGTTTTGTTTCCTACTCCTGTCCCGTTTCCTACCCCATTTCCCCCTCCCTCCCTGGTCCCTGCCCACCAGAAAAAACCAAAAGACCAATTATTCATCCTGGGGACTTGAAATGGCCACGGTAACTGTTGTAACATGTCTGTGGTCTAATTACATTAATTTGATAAGATCATCATCGGCAGGATGTCTAATTTATTTGCAAGCGGTAGCCAGGGAGAAGCTTTGACCAAATTAACATGCCGCCGGGACCAGGGGGTGCAGGCTCCATATGGCTCTCTGGATTTTCCTATAAATAACCCTCCTCCAGCCCACTCCCGCGGTTACATCCCCCCCTACCAGTATGCCGCAAAGTTCACCAGCGGCGCCGGACTCGAGAGGCACAGCCCCGGGCTGCAGGAGGCACCAGGAGGCTGGGCTGCCTCTCCAGCCTTCTCGCCTCCTCCCCGTCCTCCTCCTCCCGTCCTTCT
>NC_031768.1:45653854-45867410 GCF_001522545.3 Parus major
GGAAACAAGCCTGGAAAACATAATTTCACCTTAAAATTGTTTAGAAATGAGAGTAACTTGAAAAGATGCATGGGCTTATTCATAATACACCCTTGAAAGAGTTGGCTTCTGGCTCTGCTAGGCTTTCATTTTATAAAGGTGCAGTCACCTTTTACCTGAGATTATCCCATTGACATCACAAAGCATCTTAAAGATCTGTGTTTTGGACTACCCTTTGACACCCAGTAAGATTCATAAGTCTGTAGTATAAACAGCTTAGAAGTGGCTCTTTGTGTAGTTTCCCTTGCTACTCCATTATTTTTTTTCCAGATCTTCCATCTTTGAAACTCCTTTTTCAACAGGATGGAGCTTACTGTAATTACTGAATTACACCTGGGGAGTAGAGATGGTATGACATTATAAAAAAAGAGTCCTAAACTTCAGTAAACTGGAGAATTTTACTTTTTTACTTAAAAACTTAGTCCCCTATTTATAAGAGCTTGGCTGCAGAATTACTTTTTTCTTTAATGTACCTGAATCTTTCCATTGGTTACACAACTTCATTTAAAGAAATCACTTCAGATACATGATTCAGTTCAGTACAATTCCTCACACTTTAGTGAGACATTATTTGAATGCTTGATAATATTTTTAAATTTTTAAATGGATTGAGCTAAAATACTGTTCCAGGCCCCATGGATGTAGGTAAAGGCCCCAGGAGAAGTTGGTCAAGATAGGTCATCAGGACCCAAGAGCACAAACAGAGACTTGGCAACACCTATGTTTATTTCAACAGGTATGTTTATTTCCAAACAATAGAATAATTTCATCAACCCCCTGCAGAAAAGTATTTGAGAGTCCTAGTTGGCAGTCCCATGGACATGACAGAGCAGTGACCCAAGAGGCTAAGAAGGCCAATGTTATCCTGGCCTGTATCAGCAGCAGTGTGGCCAGCAGGAACAGGGCAGTGATTGTTTCCCTGAACTTGACACTGGTGAGGGCACACCTCAATTTTCCTGTTCAGTTTTGGGACCCTCACTACAGGAAAGACACTGGGGTCCTGGGCCATGTCCAGATAAGGGCAACAAAGCTGGTGAACCTTATAAGTTGCAAATTGGATAATGGGAGTATGAATGACCACAATCTGAGGGAGATAGGTAGCAATTCCGGGGACAATGAAGTATCCCAACTGGGTCTAGCATGTAATTAAATGAAAGATGACACAGGAGTTCAGCAACTGGAAGTTTAGAAATACTGCCCTATCATCTTTTGCATGTAAAAGATAGATAGATAGATAGATAGATAGATAGATAGATAGATAGATAGATAGATACATACATACATACATACATACATACATACATACGTACGTACATACATACGTATATACATGAAGAGAATTTGATACCTGATTCGTATAAGCTCTATTCTGAAAACCTGTATTTGACAGTAACCATAGCAGCAAAACTGATTAGGCATACTTGAAAGACCAAATGACATAAAAGAATTTTTATTTAGGGTTTCAATAAGGGAAACTTAATACTGTTAACAAGTTTATTCAGTTCTATTCTAAAATGTTTTGGTGGATGAAATGGCTGAAATAGTCACATTTTTAATAGAAACAAAATGTTGCTTTTTTTTTGTACAATCTTAAGAAATCAGAGTCAACACAGTGTGGCTGAACTCATGAAAGTAACCTTCAGTAGTGGTTGTAGTTATTTTTTTTTTTCAGATCTGTCTAATGGCCTACATCTTTGACATCTTTCCAAGCACTTTCTGCTTCTGCTGAGTTGTTTCTCAGAGCATGTGTTATTTCAAGACAGATGCAAAGCAGCTATTATGTTGCTGTTGTTACTTGATGTACTGCTGTAAACCGCTCAAAAGGAAGGAATAGCACACCCTGGGAATCTCTATATGAGGAATTTCTGGATTCCCTCTTTGCTTACCTGAAGCAAAGTGTTATCTTTACAATGCTAGGACTTCTCTAACTGATCTCCATAAGGAAAATATTTAGTGGCTATTGCAGTGCAGAAGATATAATTACAGTGAATTAAATACATGGAAATTCATCTCATACTTTTGTCCTCTAAGGATTTATAAAGTAGATAGGATAATTTCTTTCTCCATATGATTTTACAGTACTGCATACACATTTCTGGCATCAGGAACTGAAATATATTACTATTCACGTCTTAAATTAGCCTTGCTACATTTAAAATACAATTTTCACCTGTTTCTTCCCAGGTTTTTTTGGAAGTTATCATCATATTTAATGAAATAGTCATTTTATGTTTGTGTTCCAACCTGTTTTCAACTTTACTTCTTCAACTTTACTACTTCTATTAGGTATGAGCCCAAAGCTGAGAAGTAGGCATCAATATCTCAGCTCCTGGATAATTTCATTCACCTTACATGACAGATTCTGGGAGTATTTAAAATAGCAAAGAAAAGCAGTCATCTACACCCAAATATATGAGTTAGGTAGGTTGAATTGTATGAAGGGATTTCCAGAGGCTCCTGATCTGACATAAACTGTGCTTATTTAAAGAAACACATGGAGAATTCCTACTCTCTATTTCAGCTAACCAGGCACAAGTCAGCAGAGAGAAAACAAAGACACTATTTAATTTTGCCTGAAACAATAAGTTATTCTTGATGGCAGGACTTACTGAAATTATACTACTGACATGGGTGAACCTCACTCTCTCTGAATTTCAGCCAGACTTTGGTCTGCAATCTTGCTTGTAAATATATCCTTAGGTATCTAGGGCAATCTAATTCTACCCTAATTTTGTCTGATTTAACTAATCTAAGACAGTTTGTTTCAATTTAGTTGCCCACACATAGGCATGCTGTACCGTTGGGATGTTAAATTATTCCTCACAGCATTCACCTATTGCTTCAGAAAAAAAGATCAGGTTTCTAAACCACAAGGTATCTACTTGTCTACTTGTTTAGGAAGTTTCTAATCCATAATTTATGGAATCTGAAAGTCTATGTGGTTTCATGGTATGCACTGACATGATGTTCTTTATTATTGGTGAAGGTCTTAACATCGTATCAAGCTTCAGGAATTACTATGCTTGAAAACTGTACATGGAAGGTGTGATATGCCAGCATTACGGAAAAAAAAAAAAAGCATCTCAGAAATGCAACTATGTCAGAAAGAAATGTTACATCTGTTCTAGGAAAGCCTATCTTCTAATAAATTAAACAGAACTCCAAAAGAGTTTTTGTAGTAATTTCACAGTTTTCGTAGTTATTAATGAAACAAAGAAGATGTGTCATATATATTTTACAAGTATCTTAAATACAATTAATACTATGAAATCATTTTTGATCAAGTGGAGGTGAAACACATATAGATCTAAAATTGGAAATAGTTTTTGCTTTATTTTTTCTCGATTAATCTATAATTAGAAAATTGTTTTTATGAATTTTTTTTTTGAGAAAAGAGCTTTGAAATGCATGACAACAAAAGGAGAAATAATTGAACTTATCAGTTACTATATAATCAGTATACTTTCACATGTATAATCCACTACTTGATGAATACATGTTATTTTAAAAGAAGAAATATTTGAAAGTACATTCTCATATAATGAAAACTTTCAGGTGACTATACCAAAATCAGCGCTAGTGCCTGAAGTGGATAAAAAGCAGAGGTGACAGTAGTAGAAATAAAATTGTTTAAGAAAATGCACTGATATTTATATAATGCACTGATATTATTTATATATAACTCAAGAATGTGTGGGTTTAACTGTTGCTGAATTATGAAGATGATGAATCATTAGGGGTTATGTTCAAGCAATCACACCAAAGATTTACTGTTTTAAAAAATTGTACCTGTTTAATCTTAGAATGTTGAGTTATAAGCTTTGGGACAGTCATAAAAATTATTAAAAGCAGCAATTGAACTGTAGCTGAATTACACAATGCTTTAACACATTTATTGACTGACACCAACATTTTACCTAGCACAGATTAATCCTGCTTCCACATGTGATTTGAAAAGTCATTGCAGAAACTGAACTCTTCAAAACTGTATGTGGAGTCATCTCTTGACTATTCAAGTAAAATTGATCATTCTCCTCTTATGGAAATTAAAATTCTTATTATGTTAGAGCGGTGTAAGCCACTCTTTAACCCTCTGCAGGAACAGCTGTCTTACCACCCTGAAGCACAAGTGTTTCATTACCAGAAAACAATAAAATTTTAGGAACTTGAAAACAAAAAATAAAATGTTACTAAAATGGGTTTGGATCCATGAATAAATAAATTAAGATAAATAAAATAATTTATAAAATAAATTTTTCATAAGAAACATGCTCAAACCACACACTTTTAATTCATCTGTCTTTTAATGTTCCCAGAAAAAAATTCTTTAACAAGTATTTGAATGTGCAATGAAAATAGAAGAAAGATAGTAAGATTTAAAGATTTAAAATTAATTAAATTTAAAGATTTAAAAGAAACCAACTAATTAAAAATAATTCTCAAAAAATGACTGCAGAAAAAATAGTTAAGAACCAACTTATAATAGACTATTGTTCAATTCTTTTAGGCAGATAAAGCCAAAGCAGGTACTCTTTCACTCTCTTCCAGTACAATAAGGGAAAGAATTGAAAGACCAAAAGTGAGAAAACCCATGGATTGAGATATAAACAGTTTAACAGGTAAATCAAAGTCTGAACTTTGAAGCAAGTGAAAATAAGGAATTCATTTACTATTTCCCAACCACAGATGTCCAGGCTTCTCCAAAAATCGGGTTCCATCCATGGTCACTTGTGAAGGCAAATGCCATTGTGACCTTCTTCTTCCCCCAGATTTTATTACTGAAAACGATTCCACATGGTGCGGAATACCCTTTTTGTCATTTAGGGTCAACTGCCCTGGCTGTGTTCCCTCCCACATTCCTGTGGACTCCCAGTCTCCTCACTGCTGTGGTGGTGTCAGGAGGAGAAAATGACCTAACTCTGTCTAAACACTGCTCAGCAATGGTTAAAATGTCCCTCTGACATCAACAATGTTTTCAGCAACTATTGTTTGTAATTGCTACAAATCACTATATTTTTGTTATATATATTCAAGAAATTATACATATGCAAGCACACACAGATATGTATATGTATATATAATAATCATATGCTATGTTTAGACTAACCTCTGGTAATAAAGCCCTATGTTTATACATTCTCCAAAATGTGTCAGTAAACTTGGCCTATATTCAATTTCTTAGCTGGTCTCTGGAAGAAAAGATGAGGTGATGTATATCTTGGTATCTATCATGAAGTCCTCGTGAGCTTGTGCCACTAGGATCTCTGGAGAAAGCAGTACAGTTTATCATGTGAATATTTAATTTTTATAGGCAGCCAAAAAAGAGCTAAATTTGTTGTTCTCAAAAGACTATAAAATAAATATCAAAACTAATTTCTTTCCTTGGAAGTATTTGTAGAATGACTCCTACTAGCAATTTTTAAATATATATGGTACTATTTGATGTTTTAATTAAATACAATTTCAGAAAATCTTTGCAATTGAGAATATGTTTATCAAAATTGTTCTCTGGTGTACAATTCCTCTAAGAGGATATAAATGAATAATATCTTAACATTCTTAAAGGCTGTAATCTTTTTAAAATAAAAAATATTATCTGTTCATAAAAACAGTCAAACTGGAATTATTAACTATTACAGTAAAGATGAGAAAGTTCTTTGATTTCAATTTGAAGTTCTTCCATCTTTATTTTTCATAAGGAAATGGAAACAAAATCAAACATTTTTCAGTTTAGTTGAAGCACTCTGTCAGAATTGACAAAGTGTCAAACTATTCAAGAAGATTGAAAAATCTACTTTTACTAAGTTTTAAATGTTTTTAACAAATCCATGTGTACTATTCAAGTCAAAATACATATAATAGAGAGTAAAGAAAGCCAAATGCAATTTGTCATGTGTGGTAAATTTGCAAATATTTTCAAATATCTTCTCATGGTTTTGAGAGTTATGAATAATTCTAATAGCTTAAGAATAAAAGACAGATATATTGACATGCATAACAGGTATAGAAAAGAGATGCACAACATATTTTTTCCTCATGCAATCCACCAGTTTCACAAAACAATAAAGAAAAACAACACCTATATCTACAGCAAAGCAAATATACAGAATATTCCAACTCCTTATCCTATTAAACTTTAATTTTCCTGCACTTCCCTGGGGAAATGTCTTGAATACAATCACAAGATACTAATTTTTGCATCGGAATATCTTCCTGCTTCCACTCTTTCCCTTTTGTAGCAAATCTAGCAAGACAGGTCATTCTGGGTTGTGACACTGATAACCATATGTATGAATTAAATATTTCCTATCTCTGGTCAGCATTAGAACAACAAAGCAGGCTGAAAGCTGACAACACAGATGTGAGTAGCAGTTCTTTTCTCCTCAGAGAATCTTTCCGGAATGATGGAAAACAACTACTTCCTGCAAATCCCAGGAAAAGGGTTGGATCAATTCCAAAGTTACCTTCGGAAATTTGAGTGAGTTTCAATCTGATTCTTCTTCTTTCATGTTGAGGAAGAACTAAGGATTTCACAAGTAAAGTGTTTGTTGGTGATTTTGGGGGTTTTGTGGGGGATTGGGTTTTTTTTTTTGGGTGTGTGTATCTAGGTTAGAATGGGTCTTATAACCATATAGTTAAAATCAATGTGTAATTTTTTTCGTCCTGTCCCATGATTTTATCATAAGTACAGCTATAAAGAAATCTTGAATACCTGAATAGTCAAAACAGTTATGTCTGCCACTTTCGATGCACATCATAAGCGTGGCAATAGGTACAAGACCCTCTTAAGCAAGAGATTACAATGTGGCTTTTAAGTTCAGACATCAGCTAACCTCAGAGTTACAGGGACATCCTCTCACCTCACAAAAGGTTCTCATCTAAATAAAATTCTAACACTATATCCTCGTGAGCTTTAGTGTATGCTATATACTATAGAATATAAAATGAAATTGTAGGAATCTCATATTTTTCATCCTCACATCTTTAACAGAAGTATATAAATAAGTTTGTTGCACTAATAGTGAATAATCAGTCCTTAAACTGAACACAAAATTTTAGTTAAGACTTGTTTCACTGATTCTTGATACAAAAAAAAAAAAAAGGTATTTTAAAGCAAACTTAGAAATTCTGAGAATACATTTTATTTGAGGGAAAACAGAAGTTCTTATGCAAAAAGTCCAGAATTTTTTCATGTAATTTACCTATTCACAACAGTCCAGATAAGAAGATTTTGCATTCATTTAATAACATTTATAATTTTGAACTACCAAAAAAATTGATTACTAAATGATCTCAAAAAAATCTGTATCAGAAAGAGACGACAAATAGTTCACTCTGCTGGTTTTGGTTCTTTTTTTTATGATGGCACATAGTTTGCAACGATATATGTCCTGAGTTAGTCTCTAGACGTCTACCCTTTATTCTCTGGCTCACCAGTGAGTAGCAGCTCCATCTCCCTGGCCTGCCCTCAGGCCATTAACAACTCTGCAGCTCATTGGCCAAACATGGGAATTAGGCATCTGTGTGCAACCCTCCATCATGACACATATCCCTTGCTCAGAGACAGCCCAGAGACAGCTTGTTACAGATATCTGATTAGTATAATGGTATCCCACTTCTGATATCAGCATTCATATTTGTAGTTTAATACCAAATTGACTGTTCAGAGAGTAAATGGACTTGAACACCAATGCACATTCCCTCACAGACATGTTTAGTTCTGTCAAGTTATAACCTCCTTTTCCCAAAGGGAAAAAAGAAATGCAATCTCAGAGGAAGTTCATGTTGGCCGGTGCAGAAGTCCTGTCTGTGCTGGGTGTGATACTGGTCTCTTTCAGGTCTCTCCCTGAGTTACTCCAGATCCTGCCAATTAAAAAGTTGGGCAGAGAATATCTATATCTGATCAGCCCATTCAGATTTTTGAAGCACCTGAACAGGTTGACACCATTGCAGGTGTTCTCAGTCAGTCCTTCTTAAAGATCTCTCACAGAAACTGGTGTGTCTCTTGCCCTTAAATTACAATCTTGCTCCTTTCTCAACACTTATCGCAGATTTTCAGCCACTCCCAGCCTTTATCAACTGCCACAGGGCCCCATGAAATATGGGGAGAGGCTGAGGCAATTGGCTTTGTTCAGTCTGAAGAGGAAAATTCTACAGGTGACTTGACTGCAATCTACACTGCCAAATGAGAGAGCATAGAGAAAATGAAGCCAAAATTTCTCCCTGGTGTGGACAGCAGGGAGTGGGGGAAAGAATGAGGAAAATGGATTCTGTAAGTAACAAACAGAAAGTGAAAAAGACAGATTGACATATATGGGAGGTAAAGAGAAAAAATGAAGAAAACAACAAAATTTAGAAACAAACAAAAAATCATAGTATTTTTGAACCTTGTGTTAGCAAATCCAGTCTCTAAGAGCTGCTTGCAATTTCTTTTAGAGTGAAGTTACATGTTTATTTAACAGCCTTCAGTGGAGTGCAGTGTTTTCACTTTCAAGATGATTTGTCTTTGTTACTATCTTCAACTTACGCATTAACTGAAACTTATGCCTTTGAAAGAAGTGACAAAATTCTCCGCAATTGCCAAACATCATTTCAGTGGTTATCTGAAAATAAGTTTATAAAGATGACAACTTAGGGATCTGCCTTTTTTTTGTGTGGTCATAGTCTCAAGCAACAAGTGTAATGGTTCAGGTCATTTAATGTAAACATAAGTGGCAAATTTAATGTTTTTTAAAAATTGTAACACATTAAAAATTGTAACAAATCAATATTAGAAATTAAATGAGTGCAAAAGCCTATTGATACAGAAACTAAACTCTGAATTTTGCATTGAAAAACAGGAAAAGAGATAGCTATCTGTCTCACTTTCTTACCACCCCTAATAAATAAATAAATAAATTGCTAGATTAAAGTTTTGATTAAACCTAATTACAAGTAGTAAAAAAGCAATGACATAAAATTATATTTTAATTTAAATTAATTAAATTAAATTTAATTTAAATGAAGATTTGGGATGTTTCTCTGTATCCACAGAATAGTATGAATCTGACTACTGCTAGCTGTTATATTTTTTTCACCAGGAAAGTACAGAATAGATGTATTGGAAATAATGTGTTTTGGAAAGGATCAAAGAATTAATTAAAAAAAAATAGGAATAAGAAAAAGCTCTTGAAAATACTACAGCCTTTGAGGAAGTTAATTTATATTTCTTTTTCATTTTTCTCCTCATGGAAATTCAATTTTCTGTATTAATCAGTGGCTTTGAATGTAGAATGTTCACATATAGTAAGATGCTACTTAGACATTCATAATCTTCTTTGAGTTTCACAGGGACTAAGGGTGTCTTTCTCACGTGGCATGTAAGATTTGTCTCAGAAAAATGTGTTTGGATCTGTGGGACTAAATATGAGCTGCAGTTGTCCCTCACATGAAGTTACCATGAGCTCTCGGTAGAACTCTCATGTATGTGTGCCTATAGGTAGTATAAGACCTAAGTAGGTGTTAATATATGGCTAAAAACAATATTTCAGAATAATCTGGGGAATAGGAGGATGATGTGAACTTCAAAGTCTTGTTAAATTGCAGTCACTTCTGAGCAGGAATTTCTGCATCTGTATAGGTGTTTGCAGACTGCATGCCAATATTTTCTTTGTTCTCCTCTGATTCTTTTCAGGTTTTGAAAGATTTATGTTGAATTTCTTTGTAGAAAATCACAAGAGCAGCCTTATTACCAGTTCTTGGTGAGTGTTTTATCTCCTAACTTTTATGGATCTTCTGCAGAATGAGAACAAACAGCAAAAGAATACAGACTATCTCATCTTTTTCCAGTGAGATGCATGCTCTGCGGAAACTATTGATAGAACACGATAGTAAGAAAAAAATAATCATTACATGATTTGTGATGACTTATTGTAAGAAATAATGTTTTAAATTAAATTTTTACTGTCTGCGTAGTATTTCCCACTTTTAAGGAATACCTGCCTTATACAGATTTGTGAATGGCCCATTAGATTGTGGAAATTTTTGTGCAAAAAGGTGTTGTGAATGTAAAAAATATGATCAGTTTTAAAAATTGTCAGACAAATTAATGATTTCCATAGTTATTATTTAGCTTCTGTAATAGGAAGTGCCTAAATTTCTGGCTGAAGGAAAATGAAAAGGAATGGACAATGAAGAATGGGTTTTAAGCCTGTTAACTATTGGCAGAAACAGGAGAGATAGTTTTCAGTGAAGTTAGATTTTATTTTGGTCCATGCTTAAGATCAGTAGTTGTATTGTCTGATAGGCAACTACCTGAAGAAAGTTTCTGTGCAAGTCTTCTACTGAGAGCAATGGTTTTCACTGCTCCAACTGCTATTAACAATACATTAAGGGTCTCACACCTATAACTTATCTATATCTATAATTTCTCTCCATAGGCATATAAATTCATGTAAATTAAGCATATTTCATTATGTTTTGAATATATCCCAGTGTGACTCTATCTGTTTAAAATACAGTTTTCATTTCAGTGCTTCTACAGTAAGATATTATAAAGCAAGGAGGAAAAGATAACTTTTTTATTTTCTGTATGGATACCTCATTAACTGCAACTGAACATGCAAGCTAATGAAATAATTATTTTCATACTAATTTTAAATTCTGCTGTAATTAGAGACCCATAATTTGTTAAAGGACCTGTGAATTCCTCTGTTTGAAAGCCTGTATATAGTTGCCTAAAAATAGTAAATATACCACTTCCTACTGTTCCCTATTTTTTGAACAATATCTTGCAAGAGGTTTGAGATTACAATCCTAATTATAACAGGAGATGGGACAACCATCAGCTGGGATTAATTTCCATAACTCAATTGAACCCTATGGAGCTGTTATTTATGTCGACCAAGGATTCCACATTTGCAATTCTATGTCTAATATTAATTTCTATTTAACAAAAATTAGGCTTTTCTGAACACAAAATGATGGATTCTGATTTCACTGTGCATTGGGTTTTCATGGCCAGGTTTTGCTAGTGGGGCAGGTTGTGGGGGTTTTCCAAAGTGGCTTCCATAAAAGAGGCTTTCACTATGTCTGAGAGCCACTGCCAGCTGCTCTAAGACAGACCCAAAGCCAAGCCCATCAAAGATGGTAGTAATGCCCCTGTGATAACATATTTAAGAAGGTAAATAAAAAATTATTATAGCACATAAATTAAAGAGGTCAGAGAAGAGAAGATTGAGAGCATACAGACAGCAAGGTCAGGGAGAAAGGAAGGGAAAGAGGGGCTCCAGGTACTGAGACTCTCCTGCAGCCTATGAAGCTCATGAGGAAGGAGCTGTCCCCATGCAGCTCATGGAGGACCATGGTGGATGACTGAAAGAAGGCTATGACCCTGTGGGAAGCCCACATTTCAGCAGGTTCCTGACTAGACCCAGAGACCAGTGAAAAGAGGTCACACTGGAGCGGGTGTCCTGGTAGGACTTGTGACACCATGGGGGACCAACGCTGGAACAGCTGATGAAGAACTGCAGCCTGTGGAAAGGACTCACACTGGTGAGTTCTTGAAGGACTGGGCCCCACACTGGAACAGGGACTCCTCCCCTTGAGAAGGAAACAGCAAAAGAAACATGATCTGACTATAACACCCGTTCCCCGTCTCCTGTGCCTCTCCGAAGGGTGTCCAGAAGAGCCTGTGAAGGACGGACAGGTGGAGGGAAGACATTTTTAAGATCTGTTTTACTTCTCATTACTCTACTCTGGTTTGTTTGATTATTAATTAAATTAATTTTCAAAAGTTGAAAAAGTGACATGACAGTAATGAGTGAGTAAAATCTCCCTGTCCTTATCTCAGCTGTCAAGCCTTTCATTACATTTTTTCCCCCTGTTCAGCTGCAGAGGGGAGTGATTGTGCAGGTTTGATAGGCATGTGGCACCCAGCCAGGGTCAACCCACCACACTCTTATTGATCTAAAACTAGAATAATGTGAATTACTTCAGTCCTTATGTAACTGAACAAAATCTACCCATATGCATTGAGCAGAATAACAAGACACACCTCGGGAAATGATTATTAGTGTAATTTTTTTTGTTTGTTTAAATAAAAGCTAGCAACACATGTTCTGCAGTGTGGGTTTATTCAGCTTTTAGCAAGCCAGCTGCATGGAGTCAAGAGCTCCTTCAGTGAGCCCAAAGGGAAGAAAAAAGCAGCAACCTCTCAGTGAACAAGAGTGCCCTTCGGCTAAAGTGTACATAAATTCTATTATCTGATATCGTTCCTTTTTTAAAATCCAAATTGAACATAGAAATAAAACAAATGTGAATTTATACATCTGGTATTTTGGAAAATTTTTTAAACATTTAGGTCTACATATTTATTTCATGATAGAAGAAGCATGAACTGTCCTTTTTGATGATAATGCCACAGGAAACAAAACCAAGCTGAGAACCAATATAAATGCACTGTTGGAGTCTTGTTCAACATTATGTGTTATTTTCTTAACTCTGAGATTTAGAGGGTATGGAAATAAAAGCCTTCAGCAGAACAGCCCATATGGTGAATTCATAATGTGTGATCAGGACAAAACAATTACTGTGACTAGTCCATGAGTGTACATTTCAGTGATTTTAATTAGAGATAAGAATATTTTCATACCCTCAGATGCCTGTCATGATTTTTGTCTTGCTGTCCCAAAATCTCCCCGTCTATTTCTATCTAAGGGTAGTCACAGAATCACTGAGTCACAGTTATGAAGAGGAGTGGACCAGTAAGGAGAGTAAAAAACTGCATGCTTTACATATTCTTTCATTAACACTACCAGAGCTATCACTCTTTTGATGAGAAACTCATGAAGTTTCATGAAGTACAGTCACAGGCTTCTATTAATATATGAAATAACTCCTGCAGAAGTCAGAAATAATTCCTTCAAGATTTTATCTATGGTTTTCTGATGTCCTTGAATTTATTATCCACAGAGGTATTGCAAAGCAACCTAGGAATCTTGACAATTAGTCACTGACCATTAATTGAGGAGATTAGATGCCTATTGGAGCCTGAGCTCCTCTTTTTAAGGAAACAAGGATACATGGGAGTTTGCATTCAGTCCTAACCATGCTGTGGAGTTTGAAAATGGATAAGGCTGGATTCAGAAGTGGCGAACACACCTGCATTTTAGAAATGAGATTTAGACAGAAAACAGAATCTGCATTATAGATAATATTGTTGAAGGAGAGTTACTCAGGCTAGCCCATAATGAATAGTAATGAGTTATAGACTGCTGAGACAGACAGTTGTTACTTATTGCCAGTGATATATAAAGACAGATTATGTATCAAGTAAAATCCCACAAGCTGTGTATGTTCCTATAAAAGTTCCAAGTCTGTACAGTATGCAGAGTCAGGGGTTTCTGACACTGCAAAATTCATCAGGGAGCCTGTGCAGAGCTGTAGGCACAGAGATGCTCAGGAGATCATTACCAGGAAGCCACCTTGTAGGGAAAAAAACCCCCACAAAACGACCCCAAACCCCAGCAACCAAAAACCCCCAATTTACAGTAGGATACAAACACTCTTTTCCTTGGTATGCTGCTGTACTGACCAGATTTTAAGTAATGTATAGTCTGTGACTTGTAATAAAGTTATAGTCAGTTATAAATGTGCAGCAACTTTTCAATGAGCTCTTGATCATTTGTCTCAGATGATGCATTTTTAAAGGTGCTTAGTGTGGGTAGAAAGTATTGTAAATGAACACTTCCCAATATAAATCTTGACTTACTACACAACAGCAATAAGAACTCAAGATGTTTGTTCAAGATGGATACTAATAGCATGTTCCCAGTGCATATACTTAGCCCGAAATAAAACAAGAATTCACATGTCTACTGATTGTTAGAGCTTTGTCTTCTATTTTTTCTATTATTTTTTTCCATTCCCTTTTTTTTTCTTAAATCTTTTTCTCCTCTGATGACTCTTGGTATCATATGCATATGATAAATATGCATATATAAATTCCATATGCATATGATTTCATAATCTTTTTCTGAGAAAACTACAGACCCCATCCCACACAAGGAATGCATTTGCAAAGAAAACAAACAAAATCAGGCAATGCCTTTGTTCCTACTGATTCCTTTCTTATCCATAGTTCTCCATACTAATTATTTTGGAATGAGTGTGTTCTGAAGACCTGTAGAAAAATGAGGAAAAAAATGTTTGCAGGGAAGCTCATGAGGTTTTCCAGCTTAACTTCCTACTTGATACTAGTCTAACTTCAGAGCTCGATGAGGTTGCTCTAGGTCTTACAGTTGTGTTCTGAGCAGTCTAAGGAATAAAGATTCCACAGAAATTTAATTCCACGACCATTTTGTGAGATGATATCCTGTCTGGGCCAACATAATTGTAACTTCTGTATGAGTTCTGTGTTGGAATTGTTTCTTAACAATCTACATGGTGTTACAACCTGAAGGCAAGGGTAACTGAAGTTCTTGTTAATAGATCACTTGGGGAAAAATAGAGTGAAGCAACACTGACAGACCTGTGATTTTATACATGTATATATGGCAGATTTATTTCAGAAAAATTTGATTGAAATGGAAAAAAAGTATGTAACTGTTTTAGTTATTATCTATAGAAATATAGCAACATAAAAGTATAAAAATATTGCTTAAGAAAATATATAAGGAAAAGAAAGAAAGAGAAAAAACAAAGGATAAAAGTAGATAGTGAAGAGGAAGGATATCACCACCCATGGATTCAGTGAAGAGACTTGAATGTGACCATTTTGACGTCCATTGGTTGAAATGATGAGTGCAGTGTTTATCCATTGGGTATGGGTGAAACCTACGGAACACAAAGTTCAATGGTTTGATGTACATTCAGGTTTGGGTGGGAATGCCTGAGCAGGTAAACTTTTACATTGCCTTTTACAACACTGGATTGTGCCAAAGTCCTATGGTGGAAGACCCCAGAAATGAGCCTGGGAGTGCTTCAGGGATCTCTGGTGGTCTATGGCCCTTTTTAATGACACAGCTGCTGTTTGGCCCTGCTTCTCTCACTTCAGTTGAGCCAGTGGTGCCTATCAGAGGGGAAATGGAATGACAGAAGCATCACACCACCTCTGCAGGATCTGCATGTTATTGATCTTTTTGGCCAGAAAACAGCTTGTTTAAGATTTTAGTCACAGGTTATCAGGTACACAATAATTCCGGGCTTCAGTCATTTCATATATGAAAAGTGAGTTCATCATGCTCATCCTCTGTTAGTGGGTGCTCACCCCCATCATTTCATGTGGATCAGAAATTTTCACCACAGCAGAGCCAAACCGCTCTTCCACCCCCTCAGTTTTGGGGTGCACACCTGGCCTCCACAAAGTTCCTGCTGCTTTTGCAAAGAGCCAATTGATTCATTAGCCTTTGGAATTTCAGCCTCTCAAATATGGTACATAGTTATTTTTTTTAATCAAACATAAATATATCTCACAGTTAAATTTTTTTGCTCGTCTTGATTGCATATACTAGTTTCAATTTTCATTTCTTCATTTTTGAAACAGCTTTTGAACGCTGCAGAGATTTAACCTCTGCAATTTTGAAGATTTAGTTTGTTTGCATCTATTCACCCCTATTTGCTCTTTCCTAAGTAATAACCTTGAAAACAAAGAGGATAAATATAGGAGCATTTTTTTGCATTTCATGAAAAATTGAATAATGTATAGTCTAATTATTGTTTAAGCATCCCACCTACAAGGGGGTCAACATTCTGGAAAAGGTATGAGGCCCTCCTCTTCCTCAGTGTCTCCAAAGACCTTCCTTTTATCACTTCTGCTAGAGCAGAAGTCTTGTGACCTGGAATGCTCTCCTGCTCATACTACAGGAGAAATGCTGCCACTTACAGAAGTTGGTCAAAAGAATCCTACAGTAGCAACAAATGGGTGTTCTGACTTACCATAACACACATACAAACCTGTCACCTGTGGCATAACTTTATATAATAGAGTGTGTCAATTTGGCTCCACATCTATTATAAAGATATCACTTTACAGTTAAGAAACTGTTGATCACATCTTCCTCATCCCCAAAAGAAAGCTGAGGTCCAAAGCATCTTCCTAGGTCCTCTTCTTAGATGATGTTAGGCCAGGACTGCAGAGCTTATTAATTTCTTCTCTGCATTCTCCTTCCATGGCAATCATTGTTTGTGTAACCTGTGAGGGGCAGTGCAAAACTGGTTACTTTTTTTAATCACAGATGTCTGGTTGTCCACTGCAGATTGCAGCCCATCTCTTGCTTGACGTTGATTTTCACTTCTAATAACTTTCATAACATTCTAAATCTAGTTTAAGTTATTGTTAAACTGGGTTAGAGATAAACAGTGCATTTGTGGGTAACAGATCAACTATTCATCATTTCCTCCCTTTTAATTTTAACTGGCCAGATGGCTTCACAAGACCTTCAATAATACTTGAGTTACAATACCTCCCACTGCTTCTGTAAAGCGTTTGTAATTCAACATGTGTTGCAAAATATTTTTGGGTATCTTCCTCTACAATCAATGCCCTAGATACTTAGGAACCAGGTTCAAAAGTGAATTGAGAAATCTAAAAAAAAAGTTTTACGTGGGCATTCAACCTAAATACAGACTCAGAATTAACCAAATTTCACACAGCCTTAACTTTATATTTTAAAATAAATCAGTTTGATATAAATTTTTCCATTTCCTCTGCAAATTATCAACTAGCATTTTTTGTGGGTTTTTCTCTTCATTCTTGAATCTACTCTAGCTGAAGAAGTGTCTGTTTTCCAAAAATCTACCGAACTTCAAAAAATGCTGATGTTATTAAAATACCCTGCCTATAAAATATGCCTTGTGCAAACATAAGCCATAAAAGAAATACTAAGTGTATTCTTACCTGTTTGCCTCCATTCTGGAACTAATGCTGCCTTTTCTATTACAGCCTCCACCCTGTACAATAAAGTGTAGGGTGACAGCTCTTTGTTCTTTTATTGGGAGTTTTGTTGTTTTTGTTGGCATTTAGGTTTGGATTTCTTTTAATCTGACCATAAATAAAACTCCATACATCATTTTTTCTGAGTCTCTGTTATTTAGAATAGGACATTGCTCTTTCCTGCACTATTTTCATTTGAAGTTGATACTACAACTTCACGTGATTATCCAAACCACGGAAAGTAATTTTTTGAAAATTAAACCTGAAGCTACAAATTAAGGTCCTAAAAACTTCTTTCAATTTATTATTGTATTTGCTATTTTGCATTAAGCATTTTAGTCCCCAAAATAAAATTTATTAATAATTGAAACACCATAAATATATAAAATTTCTTGCTATAGTTTCCAATATTTATAGAACATATAAATGGGTGTATTACAGTTGTAAAAATCTGTAAAAAGCTGTTCAACCTCTTAATATTTGAAGCAGGATTTGCTACAAGATAAAATTTCCGCAGTGGAGCAGTTGCATCCTTTAGCATTTTTGGGAAGATGCAGCATATTTGCAGAAATAGGTTAGTGACAGAACAAGTGGAATCCAGCAACCAGAAATGATTGAAAAGTGTCAAGATTCCATGAGCAGAAGATACCAGAGGTAGTTATACAGAGGTAAATTGTAGATGAACAGAAAATGAGAATGGGAATATTTATCAAATCTCTAACCTGCTCAAGACTGCAGTTAATAAATTAATATAAGGAAAATAAAGATGGGGAAAATGGCAGAATAACAGCAGACAAGCAAACATAGGTTATATTGTTTTCCTTTCATTGCAGCACTGGACTGCAGAAATACACAGAAATACAATAATACTTGTTATTGTAAATGACAATGAAAGCCCTTCTGCTATATAGCAGCTATATTTGGTGCTGATGAGATGAGTTCATAGAATTTAGAATTGCATAACTCTTTGCTTCTCAGCTTCTCCTGGATGAGATTATAAGGTACTTTGAAGGAAAACAGAGAAACCCTCAAAAGCACAGCTTATACTTACAAGTTTCTTTCTGATATTTCCATTGGTACTATGGTCTCATTCTAATATTTTGTCTTGTTCTCACAGTAGTAAATGTAATTAATGATAAGGAATAGTGGGGAAACGACTGTAGTTTTAAGGAACTACAAACACAGAGAACAGCTTTCCCTCCATTTCATTTTGTGAACAATACAAATACCTGGTATGACTTTTAGTTTTTCAATACATGCTGTAGTACTGAGGTTTTGAGCACCATCAGAGCAAATTTGGTTTAATTCCCTTCTGTTTAGGATCACACTCTACTTTTTGTTTTAAAGCATCAACAAAGAAGGTCTAGATTATATTTGAAAAATTTGGGGATCCAATAGGTAGATATGTGCATACTAAACAGGTGATTTAAATGTGGACTTAGTTCTCCATCCTTATTAAAATTTGCCTCTACTATTGGTACTTCATATGCAAAATTTTTGACAATTACAATTTGAAATTACATGGAGTTTACAAGAATGAGCAGTACATGAAGGCATAAATACCTTGTAAAAATTCACTATGAAAGAACTTCAAAAATTATTAAGTGCTGTAAATTTTCTGATAGAAAATAACTGAAGAAAGAAAAGTAACACCTGAAAAGAATAATATTTTCTCTCATGAACATTTATTCTTGGTTTGTAAATGCTACAATAAAGTATATAAAATGTAAATATATCTTGCATAAAATAAGATACAGGTCTCTCAAGACGAGCTTTGTCCTGAGATTCCAGAATTAATTGTGTCTACAATATAGCTGTTAATAACATTTTGTGAACTCTGCACTTTTGTTTTTTTGGATTACAAATTGAACTTTTATTTAATCTTACTTTTAAATGGGATTGGTCATGACCTTCAAAATGTCAATTGATGTTTGCACTGCAGTTTTAACAAAGGCCATTTGAGGACTAAGTTGAAGTTATTTATCATTACTTCAGGTGGTGATGGAAGTGAATTGACTGAGTACAAACACACAGAAAACACTTCAAAATGGAAAAAAAAATGAAGGTAAAAGAAAAAGAAGTGTTTGACCAAAGAGATATTTTGATGTAGGGGTAGTCCATGTATGATCATGCAGTCAAGATCCTACAGATCATGGTCTTACATACAGATTCTGAGTCAGCATGTCCTTTCAGACATATAATTACCCTACCCTGCTCCCTCAGATACCAAGTTTACTCTTATTTTAAGGGCCATAGTTCAAAATAAAATATAAATGTAAATATGTTATGAGTTGGAAGCTATGTTCTCTGGCGTTGCATTACATTTCATGATTTTCAGAGAAAAACTGCAACAATTTATCAGATATGGAGCATCCTGGTACAGATCACGAGAATGCTGAAACACTTTGTGTGAGATCCTCATATGTGTTTGATAATTTTGCAGGTCTAAGGCTGCATTAGTTAGCATAAATTAGCATAAATTAACATACAAACTTAAGTTAGATTTAGAAGTAATGCTATAAGGAAACACATGAAAAGGAAATAATCACAAGATGAGAACTCTTAAGAGGTGCTAAATGTTCCACAGCTGACATTTAGATGTATTTAAACACAGAATGATGAAATCAGACTAGATAGCACTAGTTTGACTTCAGATTATCAGAATGAAGAGCATTTTCTTGAAATATTTATATTCAGAAATTAGTGATTTTATGATAAAAATGTCTGACATAGAACACTGAGATTTGGTATTTGGATCCCACAACACAAGGCTGATCAAATCTAGGTTTTGCAAATATTGTTTATATGTAATTTCACCAAGACTTTTCAATGAATGTCTATATTAATGCAATTTATAATAGTTTATTTTTAAAATTGTTATATAGCTCACAAACTGATTTATTTTCGCATTCCAGTTCCTTGAAATAAGTTCAGCTGCTATTGTTTAAACTTCTGGCTGTCTTCCCACCTCTACATGACCAAATTCCTTCTTTTTCCTTCTCTCAGCTTCATCTCTTCTAGCACTCAATTTTCTCTTGTCAGATTTGTTGTTGTTATTATCCTCTGAGATTTAACAGGGAATTTAATATCTCCTATATCTCCTGTAGTGCATCTGTTTTTTCTAATAAAATCATCAGAATTTATATATTCTAATTCTCTTCTATATAGCTGATGACTTGAACCTTTGGTAGAATAACACTGTGTTGAACACTACTGAGCAGACACCAAAAGATAACATGGCCTGCAAATTCAGTAACAGAAGGGCTTGAGTGGGAAGATGCAAGTAGAAATATTGTGAGTATTGTGTCTGAAATGAGCTGTAGACAAGATGTCTAATCAAGAGAGAAACTGGCTAAACTGTGAAAAAAGAGAAAACAGAGCACTAACCTGAATTTAGAGTTCTTACTATGAAAACAGTCTTTACACCCATGTTTGCTTAAAACCCTTTACAGCTGTCATCTAACTACAGTCTTGTTCCTGTTCTGCAAAGTCTAACTTATTTATGTCAGTTCTCATCAACATCTCCCTCAAACATCCTTTTGGTCAGAGCTGGCAATAGGAAAAAATGGGACTTAATTAGATATTTTTGTCTTGGCAGTGGGAGTAAAAGGCTAAAAAATCCAAATTGTTCCTGAATATTTTTTAACTTAAAGCTGCTGCCTTTTTTATATATTTTTCCTCAGCAATTTAAAGAAAGGGGTGAGTAACAAAAGGACAGGCCATTTTCATGACAATTTTGTATGGGTAGAGCCAGAGGAAGAGGATCTGAGGTTGACTTCTATGAGCTGGTAAACTTGGTGAATTTTGAATTTGTACCACGCAGCCATGAGAGAGAGTGTAATAAATGGTTAGTTTGCATTTGGAGTGGGAATCTCTAAGAGTATAAAATCCACTTCACCCTGCACTCTTCAGACTTTTAGGTATATCTGAATCTGGTATAAGCAAACTTCAAAATCAGTTAGTTATTAACATACTCAGGAGACACTGTAGAATAAAGGAACAGAGCATCTTCAGGAGTGGAAAAAGAAGGTGTTTGCAGCAGCAATTTTGGTAATTATTCAAGTTGACTGCTAATTTTGTGGCACTAAAAATCACCAGAAAATTCTATTTGATGTTGAAAGGCAGAATTGTTAATCCTAACCCATGCTGGCAACAACAGAGTAGGGAAGCATAGGTGGGAATTTAGGGGTGAAATTCAGGTTGCTTGGGTTCTGACCAACAGAAAGTACAAAGTCTCTTGTCAACAGCTTGTGTAATACTGCCTGCTACATAAGCAAAACCTAAAGAAACTGTATGGTACAGATGTGTTTCACATTAACTAGAAAAGAACCAACCTGAATAGAAATATCATGCAGGACTATTTTCAGTAAAAACAGAGGGAAAACCAACAGGCATGGAAGAGTACTTGGACTTTATGTAGACAAAATTCTTTTACATGAGGAAAGGAAGAATATATACAGAAAAACAGTTCTATTACTCCAGGTACAGGGCCCTGCTTGCGTCCCTAGGGCCCTTGGGCCAGCAACACCGGATCCCCGCAGTGTAAGCTGTGGGTGTTGTCCCTGAGCATAAGGGAGATAACAGTCAGGCTTACTAGAAGAATTGATAAAGGAAATGAAAAAAAAATTATGACTTGATGGAGACTTTTGATAACAGAGAGAGATCAACAGAAAGACTTCTCAGGATGACTGGTACAATTAATTTTTTTTTCAGTATCTTCACTAATAGCTTGGAAAAAGTTAAGGGTTACATCTGTGAGTTTGGAAAAGATATTAAGTTATTTAAATATAATATTGATGGCTAGAAGGTCTTAGAAGACCTTACAAAATTGTGCCTGGGTTGAAAAAAGAGTTGCTGTGCAAAAAAGTAAGGTAAATTCAAGGTAAATTTTTTGCATCATTCTGAACACAACTGACAGTTAAAACTAAGGAGACAGACATTAATATTATTGTCTCAGAGATACACAGCAAAAGGATGAAAGTCAGTGGTCAGAAGCAGCAATAAAATTAAATGAATGTATGAAATTGACAATAAATGTTACAGGAAAATAAATTAGTCAAAGGATATTTGGAGGTTGTGGAATCATCATTTTGCAGTCAAAACTTGACCAGACTCAGGTGTGAGCAACTTGATCTGAATAGGTCTGGCTTTCAGAAATGGAGGAGATAGTGAAAGATGACTCCTAGAGATTTTTTACAACCTTTATTACTCTTTGGTTGTCTGAAGAAGGACATAGATGAGATTATGAAATCATTAGTGACATTAAGAACATGGTTCAGTGGTGTACTTGGCAGTTAATTTTACATTTGGAATTGATTATCTTAAAGGTTTTTTCAAACCTAAATAGTTTTATAATTACATGATACTATGATCAGAAAAAAATTAGAATAGGGAAATTTTGGTCCAGAGGTTGTGATGTTCCACAAGCAAGTAAGCTTATGGCAGAAAATATAGAAAAGGTCAAGGTATACAATGCCTCCTTCATCTTCATAGAACCATACCATCCCTTGAAAACTGAAACTACATTTGGCACCTACCATCTGGCTGGGACTTCTCCAGACTCCCAAAACCATTGTAAAATAGTGGAGAGAGATCCTGCAATTACACCAGGCAGCCCTTTAAGTACCCTGGAATGAATCCTATCAGGCCCCATAGACACACGTGTATCACCTACAATACAGCTGGAAAAGCAAATACTGAAAAAATTTCAGGGTCAGCTGGGAGTTTATTAGCCCCCAGGAATGGTCTTCCAACATAGGACTCAGAAGACCCCAATTATCTTTGAAAAGTCGTGTTGATCAGAAGAGGTTCCTGAAGACTGAAAGAAGGCAAATGTCATTATTATCTCCAAGGGAAGAAAGAACAGAGAACTAAGGAACTTCGCCTGCCAAATTTCACCTTGATTCTGAGGATATGAAGGACAAGAAGAGAATGGGAGTTAAGAGCAAGAATTTATGGGTTAGAAATCATGCTAAGCCTATGACACAGACTTCTATGATGAGTTCATTGATTCTGTGTGTGATGGGAGAGCATTGAATGTTATTTTTATTTTAGTAAGGCCTGACATAACATAATGTTATGAAATATTAACTCTTAAACTTATCTGATGAAGTTCATATTTGATAAGTGGACAGTGAGGGGGATTGAAAACTTAACTATCCCATCTTGGGTTAGGTGGGTTGGACCATAGTTTCCAGAAGACTCCCGATTTCAGCAATTCTGTCATCCATAATGACTAAGATTATAAAGGTATTATGGTGTTTTCTGTTGACACAAGGCAATATAGAGTGATGTAACCTCAAGAAGAGACCTAGACTACTCTGTAATATAAAAACTAAAGTGTGAGTGAGATGGGTATAGCAGGTTGTTAATGATTTCTTTATCTCACCCACATACACATGGTCTGTAGATAACACATGTATGACAGTAAAAGTGTCAGGGTCATGGAAAATCAGATCATTCAGCTTGTTGATTTCTCCAAATACTGAGAGACGTGCACCAGTTTCAATGTCATCTTGGCCCTTCGGCATGATGGCAGTTGCTCATGGAGGTGTGTGGGTTGTGTGAATGGATAGACACATGTATTTTAACTATTTATTGCTTCTCAAGTTTAATAGCTGGCATGAGCTGCCAATGATGATTTGAAAGAAGTTAAATTTTGCTTAGATTTTCTATTATTTTTTATCCTATTTTATACTTATGTGAGGTCTAAATAAGATCAAAGACTGGGGCAAGGTTCACAAGAGCTGCTGATTAAGGGAAGTGTCTTCCTTTATTTCATTTCCAGTGAGCTTGACAAGCACTTGTCTAATGGTTGTGTCCTCATGTGTAATTCACACATATTGCAAAAACACTTCTGAGACAGTAACTTCAATAGAATTCTTTGAATATGTTTGAAGTTCTGTATGATTAGGCTGGAAAATTACAGCATCATCAGTCTTGGGACTGCAGAATTACTGCTGTTGATACACTAATTCAAGCTAGGACTGAAAAAAGGTCATTTCAGACTTTGTGGAGCAGCATCCACAGGACCAATGCATTAGCAGAAATTAGGGAAAAAAAAACAAACAACAAAACAAACAAAACTTTGGTCAAAGGATTATTTATTTATTATTTTTTTATTTAGATAGTTATTATTTATTTATATTTCTTCGACGTATCTAGGAATCTGGAAATGGATTATAGCCCTCTATTGTGGTACAATTAGGCACATATTGTAAAGGGATTCTAGTTATTGGTATTACTTGTTGTTTGTTACATGATGGCAGAAATAGTGCAATATTTTCAACAATATTTTTTTCCCCCAAACAACCAAAACACTGTCTTTGACCATTTATGCTGAGCTTTTGTAACAGACACATACCAGAGGGAAAACCTGTCTCTTCTAAAACTTATAGAAAAATTAAAGAAGAAAGCAACAAGGTTCTTGTCTTCGTGCCACTGTCTCCAGCATGAAAATGAATATTTAGGTAATGATTGTAAGCTTTTGATCATGCCCAAAGGAAAAAGAAAATATTAACTATAATAAATCACAGACAGTATTACTTGATAATAAAAATAAACATTTTTGGCTTAAAAATCAGTTATGTATTTCTTGCATATATTTTTTTTATATCTGACATTTCCAAATCATATGCTGAATGAACAGGAGACATCCATTCATAACAGAAATTTAGGTGGATTAAAATTGAATTTTTATGTGATTATCAAATATAGATATCCTATGTTCTTTTTTCTCATTTTAAATCTTCTCCTGATGAGAATTAGCTAAGCAAAGCATCTCAAATTGACCTACAAAACTTATACATTTAGATGTGTGACTTCCAGAGCCTTGGGAATGGTCAGACTGGGAAATTTCATTAACAATTGAGAAAACTAAGGGTTTTTCTACCTTTTGAACATCAAGGGGGATTTTTTTTTCTTTTTTTTTATTTTTACAGCTACCTAATGGAGCATCATAGTGACGGCAGGCAGACTTTTCTCCAAGGTGGACAGTAGAAGGATGAGAGGCAATGAGCACAAACCTAAAAATCCTGGGAAATTCTGACTGTATAGAAAATCTGTCTCATCATGGAAGTGATGAGATGCTAGAGGTAACTTTTAGAAAAAGCCTGGAATTTGTGTCATTGGAGATTGTTAAATGTCCAGTAGAAGGCCTCGATTCTATTAGAGAATATTAAGGAATGCTTTGATGCTATTACAAGAAAAAAGTGATATTTAAGGAGTCATGCAACAGTGTGAAAGCAGTCCATGAATAAACACACGGATAAAACGATAGGATTTTATTCTTATTTTCCTCCTGGTCGGGTTTCTTTTCTGCTTGTTTGGGGTTTTTTGGGGCTTTTTTGGGGTTTTTTGTTTGCTTTTTTTTCCACTCAGCTAGTTATCTGGAGGTTATTAGTTTTACATGCTACAGAAAAATTCCAGGCTGTTTGTTTAAAACAATATCTTGTTTTAGTGTTTCATTAAATAGCACAACTCATACTTTGATTTTTCAAATATAGATTTCAGAAAGAGAGAGGAGGTTTTATAGCTAAAGTTCAGGTTTACTGATGCTTAATTTGGCAGATTAATTAGTTTAAAAAACAAATTACTTGGAATTTATACTTAAAATGCCAAAGAACAAAAAAAAAAAAAGTGGTAAAAATATTTTTAATAGTATGTAAGATGACGTAAAATATAGGAGAGAACTGGATTTTTCCACACATAAAAGTTTCAGGTGCTCATGACAACAAGAATATAAAACAAAAAACAAACAGAAGAATAAAAGCTTTATGTAGCTAGTTGTTGGGGGTTAGGTGTCCCTAAGTTGAAACACATTCAGGATTTAGTTTCAAGAGAGTGTGCAAAAATTAGCTCACAATTATGATGCTTTAAGTATTAGCTTTCATATTTTCCAGATTCTGTACTGCCTTAGTGTGTGACTGTGAACTTTATATAAAGTGTTAGCAAGTTCTCTTCACAGCTTAGACAAAACAATCCTTTTCCAGCCTGAGAACGAAGGACACCACTGCAGCTTCAAGCCCAAAAAGTAAACAACAGCAAACTGAGGAGAGCAATCTGGGAGAATGGGATTTCATACCCTGAAGCTGTAATTGGACAATAACCCCAATATGTAAATAGACCAAAAGTTATAGAAGTGTGAAAATTCATAACCCGTTTTCCAATCTGGAGTCCGTATTGGGTCCATCTTGGGTGTAGCCATGGCCAGGCTCTTGTACTGCCCAAGGTGTATCCTTTGAAAGCCTTTTAATAAATACCTTCTTTATTCCTTTAACTCTGTCCAGCCTCTGTTCTAGGTAGCCTCTCAAGGCATCGCTCACCCAAAAATCTGAAAAAGCATCCTAGAACACTTAATTTCCTGTTATAAAAACCCTTATATCTCACTCATGAGTTAAAAAATTGCATCAGCATCTCTAGGATAGGAATGATTGTAAATATTTAAACTCAACAGCAATTGAACCTCACCTTAGTCTGGCCAATTAATGCTAGTGATAACACATAACTTTTATGGGAACAGTTACCAGCTACAGCAGCAGTAGATCTTAATGTAATACTAGACTAAATATGTTATTCCACTAACTCACTTTTTATACTCTGGCTTGAAATGTGAGGTTCAATATATCTTTAAGAATAGGGAAAGAAGAAATCTTTGTTACTTCTACCACAAATGAAACGTCTTCCTAAGTTTCATCAACCGTATCAGTTAATTACTAATAACTGAAAAGGATCAGACCATATATTCATATCTTAAACTTGTCTTGTGCATCCCAGATTATATTTTCATATCTTAATATTTAAACTTGTCCTGTGCAGTTCACAATGAGAATTAAAAAACCAAAATTGTTGCACCTTTGGTTGCACCTGTTGGTCTCACTGACTATACACAAAGGATATGGAAAAGCCACTGACATTTTTAGCTATTTTATAAAGGAATTGAAGATTGTATGAATCCACAGTAGAAAATGTGTCATTAAATGCATAAAGTATTTTGAAATTCTTAATTTAATCATGTACTGAAATAAAAAAAAAACAGTGTGGAATACTTGACTGGGATAGTCAGTCTATATTAACCATCCCCTGGTTCAAAAATCTGTTTACAACCTCTAAGTAAATGTTAATTATTTCAACATTGTGGCACATGACACCCACAATCTCTAGGCTTAAGATATATGTAAAGAAGAGATATGAAGGCAGAAAAAGAGTTTACACTTAAAGAAACAGCACCTGCTTTATGTAAAACACATTATCTGTAGTACTCCAGGATATGTTTTCTTTTCTGTCCAGCTTGCTGAAACAGATATGTAAATAAATACACAAACACACACACACAAAGATGTTTAAAAAAAAATCTTAAAGTGTTTTTCAAACCCATTCCCTGCCATTATGTGGTTACTCAGGTTAATATAACCTGTCAGAAAGAAGAGGTGTTACCATTAGGCTGTCATAGCCATGGAGTCATCAAGCTAGTTTGTGGCTGGTTCTCTGCTCCGTGGTATTTTAGTCAGTGTGTTTGACATTTCTCAAAAAGCATTCTTACTGAGAACTTTAATTGCTCTCTAGGTGTTTATCTAAAGCAGAGAACCCATCTGTTACAAGACTTACAAAATTTTGTTGGAGACTAATATTTAATTTATTAATTTGTAGTTATTAATATTAATCTATCAATATTAATTTATCTTTTGAATAGGTTCTTTTCTAAAAAATTTTCAGCCAGGTAATTCCCATGTTAACTATCAGTTTGTAAGTAGTAATCAGCTGGACTTAAGAAATTTGCTAGGCTTTTTCCTATTTGGTAGATTTTAGGTAGTTTTTTTATGTGTGTGCATGTGCTTTTTGTTGTTTGATTGTGCTTTTGTTTGTTTTTATTTTTCTTTTCTGAATCTCTCAATGTAGCTTAAGCCCATTTTACAAGTTATTTACAAGAGACTTGGAAAACAATTTATCCTCCTCACATTCACAGCAGCCTTTCATCTACTTGAATACTATTATCATTACTAATTCTCTGTTATAGAATAAGCAGATAAAATGTTCAAATATTCCTTCATATTGTTTTATTATACTATTATCTTATTTTAGAATCCTATTATTTCACACTCTCTGAAAAAGATAGTATTCCTTTCCAGTTATTCAATACACCAGGTTCTGGAAATTTCAGGAAATTCTGAGGCCTCCTTTTATTCCCCTAATTACTTGTTTCCTCCTTCCATACATGCCACTTTAATTTCAGTTCTTCTTATTGCTGCCAATCTTTATAGCCAAAATTAGTAAAACACAAATTAAGTGAATAAATAAAAAGGAGGGAAGACTGGTGCTTGGCAGTTCAATATTCAGTCTGGCAGGGCTCTTCACTGCTCCTTTACTGTTTATTTTGGCTTATAAATTCTGCACTTCAAACGAAATCTACATATTACTTGACAGTATACAGTAGTTCAGCAGTCAGGGAGCTGTCTCAGATTTGTGTGACAGAAACAGTGTAAAGTTACTCATAGAGTGGTAGACCTTGTTTTTCATGGCATAACATAAACTATACTTAGCTGAAAACAGTTGCATCAGTTCCTGTGAGACTCTTCTATGTGTAGGGAAATATTCAGCTTTAGGAAAGGTGACAAAGATCAATGCATTATGTCTGAAGCTTTAAGAGGAACAGTATTCTTATTACTCCAATTCATATCAAGCACTGAAAAAAAAAATCCTGAAAAAAAATCCAGATTCTGAAGTTAAAATGTTTTTCAAATGTATTTTAAAGACAGTTGTGCCAAGTTCAACTACTTTACTGGTATTTATATATATATATATTTCATAGATAATATGAAGACATAAAAGTCATTCTACAGTTATGTTTTAGCATATGTAATTACAAATGTCTTAAAAACACTGTGGAAAGCATCTATAGGCAAAAGCACATGTAAGATAAACCAGTAAATGGAAATGAGAGCTTGTGTTTTTGTTGTATGCTGAAAGGTATGTTAATGACTGATATGTCCAGTTTGCGTTTTCCTGTGGATCTTAAAGACCATTCTATTTTCAAGTGAAGGAGACACCATGAGTGATGGAAATGGAGTGATGAGAAGACATTAACACCCTTTACTTCCTTTCCTATCAAGTCATTATTTCATCCTGCCAACTTCCATTTTCTTTTAACTCTCAGGGTATATGCAATAAATGCAATTCTATTGCAATAGTAATGCAATTGTAATAGCAGTGCAAGAGCAGCAGTAAATTGCTTTGCTCACAGGAGACTGTGGTAAATGCATGGTATACCCACCATACGTATGTCTAAACTGCCAGCTGTGTTTTCAGATATGAATTTATTTAGTATTTAAAAAAAATAAAAATTTAAAAGAAAACTTTTGATACATACTAAATTGGCAATTAACAAGTAGACCCACTAGTCCTTTGTCCAGGTTCCAGACAGCAGCCTAGAGGCTGCCCCCTGTTTTTTCACAGACATTCATTCATGTTATGTCACTGCCACCTCTGACTACATATTGGGTCCATGTGTCAAGTCCTGCATGTTGGGGGCTGCAGGGATAAACTTTGGGAGAAGGTGGCAAGGACTGATGCCAGTTGGTTTTGCAAAGGAGCCACAGGTGTGAGGAGGAGGGAGATGCAGAAAAGGTCCTGTTATGGACTGATCAGGCCACCCATTCTCTGCTGGAGGTAAGGGTAGGGGAAACAGAAGAGTCAGGAAGCAAGGAATGAAGTTGACATGGTGAAGAAAGGAGGGTGTTTTTATTTTTTACTTTATCACTATTCATCTCTACTTTTAACTGGAAATAAATTAACCTAATTTTCCCCAAGCTTTGTCGGTTTTGCCCCTGGTGGTAAGTTTGAATTATGAATTATTTTGACCCACAAGCTTTTGCATTTTGTTCCTCACCACTACCTCCCTTGGAGAAGGGGACTAGGAAAGCAGCTGGGCTGGGGTCTGTCAGCCAGTCGGGTTGAACTCTCCACACTGTGTTAGTTAATATATTTTTTAAAAAATTAAATAACTAAAATAAAATAAATATATGTTTTTATAAGTAGCTTTATTATTTTCAACTATTTTAGTATGCAGTTGGGGAATTGTGTTAAATTAAGTAATGCAGCATTGTTCTGGAAAATTCTTACTGCATTTTCATATTCCTTTCCCTATTCACATTCTCCTCTAGATTCTGGTTTATTATTTATTTATAAAACCTTCATGTTTTTCTGTCTGTATATGCTGAAGGCCTCTATGTAGGGGGAAAGAGGTGTCATTTATATTTTATATCCTATTTCCATTTGCTTCGCAGGAAGTATAGATTTTTTTGCTTGTATGTTTTCACTATTTATTTTTACACTAAAGTTACCAATTCCAGATATTTATTAGCTTGGGAAAGTCTTAAATATTTACCAATTGTTCTCATACAGTTCTGCTCATATCTTTTTCATCTGAACTTTCATAGTTTTTAAATTCACAAGGTTCACTTCTGTATAGCTGGCCTTTTCACCAAAAAACTGTGAGATCTACAGGAGTGCTCTCCCATATTGGTTAAAGGTTTTTCAGAGGAAAACAATTTTTCCTCTGCAACTTGTAAATTCTGTAGATATTTTATATTTTAAGTTTGAGCATCATAGTAAATCACAGATTTGAACACTATAGGTTTTATTTTTCAGATGAAAATAAGTAAACTACTGCTTCATGCATTGGTTAACTTCCTCTTTAATGTGTTTTGGGAATTTACAGTTACACATTTTGGATGGTAATAGAGTCCAAACAATAAAACCTTCCTTGACAAAAAGAACTTTCATTCCCCTTGTCCCAATTCAGTTCTAACTGCAAATGCTATGAATAGCATTCCTGATTTTAATATTTCAGTCATGAGAATGTTCCTCACACAGAAATGTATTTAGACACTAAAATAGGATTTCCATCTATTTTGGATAAGTATTCTTGATTTTGTGCAGGCACTCAAATAATTGTTGAAACAAGTTCAAGAAAAAGTCTCTTTGTTATTAATGACAAAAAATAATTATTTTAGATCAAAATACTTTTTCTAATACTATCCATAATAAAATTAAAAACTGAATTAGGGACTGGAAGAAACTTTTTTTTCATATGCTCAATCTAAAGCTTTCCTTTTAGCCATTCATTTCACAATTCTAGGGATTTCTTGACAGCTGACTTCAAGTCAGCTACATCTTTCCTCAGTGAACAAAAAGATGATGGGCATTTCCATGATTGTAACATTTTAGTGAGGGCAAACCACCTTAAGAATATGCCACAGCCATAACCATGAACAGTAACAGAACCTTTCATACCAGTTGTGATCACAGGATTTAACTTCTGCAATCTATATCTGTGTCTTCTAAATTCCTTGATGCAACTATTTTGTTTCTGACTGGTGTTCATATTAATGAGCTAGTTGAATACATATGAACAACCATTTCAAGCTAATCAAGAACTATGATAATATCAAAACTATGCAACACCAGATTTTAAAGAATGATGTTGACATGTGAGACATGAATGTTTTATTAATACAGCTATTAGTTAAGTCTGATTAAATGGTGAAATTCAGGAAAACAATAGGCAATTCCTCCAAAGATTTTTGCAATATGTTTTTGTCATGTTCTTGTCCATTTTTGACAAGAATTATTTAATGAAGGTTTTCATGTCTGAAAATTAAATTTCTCACTTTAAACCAAGATTTCATGGTTGAATGAAGAGTAGTGGTATATGCTTCAGAGAAAAGTGAGCCAGGCTTCCTTAGAAAGCTATTTCACACATTTACACGTGATCAGATGAATCCCACACAGCATGGTTAAAGAAAGTTCAGTTGATTTGACCAAAGAATTCAAGCTATAAAGATTGAATGCATGTTTTCTTTAACTGCTCTTATTTCAAATTGTATTTTATAAATATTTACGCATCCTAAGAGAGTAGGGACAGAATTAGTTTCATTTAACTTTGCAGAGGAATTTCCAACATGGAAATCGATATATAAGATGGATATGCAGCATACAGGATGTTTAGCAATTAAAAAATAAAATTTATTAAGTAGTCACTAACCTTATAGACACCTACCTTAGGTTAGGTGCCTAACTTTTAGTGGGCTAAATTTAGGAATAGATTTCCCATGGTTATTAATAACTATCCATCTTTAAAAGAGAACATAATTTCAATATTTTTATAATTGTGAATATAAATATAGAACAATATGTTTAACTCTTTCCTGTCCTCTTTCTTACAACTGCTGTTCATTTGAGGAATTAAAAAACATATTTTCAATTCATATTTATGAAATATTTGTCAAATAAAAAATTGTAAGTGTGAAAATTCTGAAAAATTAAGATAATTATGACATTATTTTTCATGTTCTTTTATATTAGCCATTCTTCAGTGACGTCTCTCAAAGTCTGTTTATAGTAAAATTAGAAAATAATAAAATGTTAATAAAAATCTTCTTGTTGCTGTACTTATTATTACTGTCAAATGTTGTGACATCACATTTCATTTTAAATGTTCAGTTTAATGTATTGTGATTGACAAGTATGATCTGCAACATTGTTGCAGTCATTGAAAAAAATAGTCTTTCCAATAAAGATGTTGATGCTAAGTTTCTATGATTTTACTTATGTTTGCAAATGTTCTCATCATCATATTTGAAAATCAATGTATTTTATGCATTTAAATTGTTATATATTATTTGTTGAGACAACTTCAAGATTTACCCATTTCAAATGTCATCTTGTAGATGGTGTTTGTTTTGGCTTGACATAGCTGTGGTGACAGCAAGGAAAACCTGCTAGGAGCTCCCAAGTCTTTTTTTGCTTTTATCCAATTTTGTCTCATAAATTTTAGTTGTATTTTGATGCCTGAACAAAAAAAAAGAGACCAAGATAAACCCATAAATAAATGTAAATAAAAACATCAGGTAGTGCTTTTATTTTGGGGCATCTTATCTGGCATACATTGTAGAGCTTAGATTTATTTTTTTTTTGTAGTGGGACACTTTTTAAATTTTGAAAATCAGCAGATCAATAAAGTGTCTCAAGAGGTGGTGCTGCATGCTAAGATAAACAAAATATCAAGATGTTTGAATGTGTTAGGAACATTCTTGGTCCTCAAGGTCTTTAAACAATTCTTACAAGCGTGTGTATAGGTAATGAATTCAGAATTCAAACATCAGAGGTCTAAAATTGTACAACTTCCCAAAGTGACACAAATACAATCTTTCTAAATAAATGCTAACTTTAAAATTACATTTACTGGAACATTTTTATCCTCCAAACTATGTAATAGTGGTCTCTAGAAGAAAATTTTTAGATTATATTAGTGGTGACCCAGCCTAACATTTTCTTCAGAATTGCTACTAAAAAAACATTGCATGTTAGTTACTTCACATATCTCATAGTAAAGTAAGCTAAGGAAAGTACAAACAGTTTGAATACAATGATTTTAAATAACAAATTCAGGTTTGGGAGAACAGGAAAAATTAATGAAGAAAAATACAAGAAATGGAAATAAATTTTAAAGTTTTAAAATTTTTGCATTTAATGTAGATGCACATTTGTATATATGTAATTTCATAATAATTCTGACTATTAGATAGATGTTTTACATTTATTTTACACATGAAAATAATTGTTTCAGGAAAAAAAAAAGTTTTAAAATATGTCAATTTATATTGTCTGTGTTTTCTTTATGGTTCATAATTTTATGTTTGTTTATGTGAGGCCACACAGATATTGAAAGATAGAATTTAATTATTTCTGAATAAATTACAAGAAATTAACATCAACATTTTACTAGAATAAGGAATACTATACCAATTTTTGCCATGAAAATCGAAATCTGACAAATAACAGAATTTTTATAATTTGGTTTTAATAATAGTACTTTTCCAGTCTTTTTGACAGAAATGAATTGAAAACATTTCTAGGAAATATTTATATATATATATTTATACTTATGTACAAACCATTGTATGCATATGTGAACTACAAATATATATTCACTATGTATTTTATATGTACATAGTTTTGGGATGGTTGGGGACTTATTGGGAGTTATTTTGTAATTTATAGTCTAGTTTAACATAGCAAGAAATATATTAAAAGGGATTTTTTTATAACAGCAATAATAATAACAATAATAATGATGGGCAAGAGACTGAAATGCTTTTCTTCCTCCATCCTTATTTTGGTAATGAATGAAGCAAATAAATAAAAGAAGCTGTGCAGGTTTCTGCTATGCTGGTGCCAATCTATAGCCTGAGATAAACAAATGAATACAGAGGCTTTCCTAAATATGCAAAACTGGGTTTTTAAACTTTAACAATAGATAATTTTACAAATGATGTGCTAAATCAGCTGATGTGTATTGTCAGATTTAACCTTGCAGTGATTTGCACTTTTTGCTTCAGAAAAGAGATTTTTCCTTACCTCCTCTAACAAATCTGGAATGTATTTCCACTCAGTGTCATGTGGCTTTATGATTTCCTGGCTGATCTCTGTCATGGTCTTCAAGCTGATCCCATTTTCAGCCATAGTTATTGAAACAAGTGTAGTGCTAGTTCAAGGTCAAGCTTAAGAACTGGAATTTTACACATTCCCATTTAAATTGTTGTTGGCTTCAGGGACAATAATTTGTGTATCACAGGTCCTAGAACTCTGCACATGGCTTTAAAAACATTTTAAAGCTGATCCACTTTCAAATGCTGGCATTCTACTGCATATAGAAATAAAACAAACCTGATAAATGTGTCTATAAATGTTATATATTGCTCTGAAATTTCTGTTATGCAAATGATTTTAAGTGGAATCTATGCACAAAAATGGTATGATGCTTTAGGTAGAAGTGTCCCTTATGCTTTATGCAGCTTCTCTTCGTTATCATTACACAAACAGATGTCTCAATGGGGTCCATATAAATGTACACAAATAAAGATCAGGATTAATTTGTTTTGGCTTTACACATTGTCATTGGCAAAATACTTACTTCCTATTTTTATCATTTGTTCTTGTTTAGAAAAGGACTTTGTGGTTTGGCTTTTTCTGTTTTTGTTTGTTTGCATTTTTTTGCCGTTATTGTGGAGGTTTTTTTGTTTGTTGTTATTTTGAGGATTTTGTTGTTTTTATATGATTGGTTTTGGTTTTGGTTTAGGTTTTTCCAGCCAAAGTTCTTAACATTCAGTACAAGACTACACATAGAATAATTATCCTTCCCTCATACATATGCTCTTGATTTTTATTGGAACTGGGTAAATATTGGTTTTCTTAAGTCATCAGTGAGAAAAAAGTAAATTTGAAAAACACAAAGTTCAGGGGAAGAAGAAAAAATTAATGTCTGGCTTAAAAATAAGCAAAAAGCACTGTCTATACTTGACCATCAAAGATCTCAGATCTGACATTCCTTCTCTCTTAGCTGAAAGAAAAGGGAAAGCATTCACTTTCATAATTTAAAATGCTTTGGGATGTGAAGACCAAAGAGTCATTGATAGGAAGCAAGAAAGCAGGGACTTTAACTTGCCTCATGTATATTACAAATAAATCAAATAAACTTTGCATGACTTCGGAGCTCTCAAAATCTATCCTTGGTCTGTGCAACTGTCTAATAAATCCTAACATGCTATTTATCTGAAATATAAAAATAAGCAAAAAATACAGAAATTGCTTGCTTGTTTCTTTCTTCTTTCTTTAAGCCTTAGGGAAAATGCTAGTTCATCATGTCCTAAGTATCTACAGTCTACCTCACTAAAAGAACTCTAAAATTTATGCAGATATGTATCCAAGAGAATTTAAATCTATGCATAATATATTGCTATAAAATAATATTTTTGCCTATCTGTGGTTCCCATTCCTTCATGGTTCTCGTACACCTTCCCCAAATAAAGTTCCTCTGAAGATTAAACAGTTAAAAAAACCCCAAACAAACAAACAAAAATCTTGGCAAATAATCTGGAAGAAAACATTCTTTAATCTGTTCATTAACAGGAAAATTACAGGAGGTCGTTTCTGTAACAATTCTCAGACCACATGGGCTCATGCACATTCTCCTGGTTTATCTGAGTGAAAATCAAGTTGTAGGCTACCATAAAATGACAGGTTTCCTTTCTTGTTCAGTACAGTTTTACAGTTTTTTTGATTCAACTCTGCCATGACTCCCTTTCTCATTTCAATTTTCTGCTCCATGACAAGCCTCTCTGCCCTTTTAATATTTCATACTCTTTGTAGGTAAATTCAGAAATATTTTAGCTCTTTCTCCCTCATATTCATTACATTTTCAACCTTCACCTTGATCCTGTAGCCTTGCCAAGTTTCTATTTCCTCCAATGAGCCATATGTCTGTTGTTTTCATCCATGCTTTCTCTTGCCACAAGGCACTTGACCCTGCTGAGTAACCAAACCAATTAAAAACACCACCATGTTGGGTTGTCTTTTTTTTTAAATAAAAAAATAATATGACATGTAACTACTCTAGTTGGGTCAATATTGGTATGGGTTTTTTCTGGAGAATTCCAGGATTACTAGAAACAGCGGTTTTTAGTAGTTCACCTCCCATACACCCCAAACCTCATATTTTTTACTGAAAAACAGGGAAATCCTTAATATTGTTCACATTAAAAGGAAAAACAAATAAGAATTGAATTATTGTTCTCATAAAATAAAGTTAAAGGATTCAGTTGTGGATTATATAACTAATCTTTTTTTAATTTTAAATTACTCTAATTAGATTTTTATTAACAATAATGTAAATTAAAATATGAATGACTGCCTACCTGCATTTTTACGTTAATCACATAATGAAAAGTACAAAATTTATTAGTGCTGCACCCCGAAAGCAACATTTAGTTAATTAATATACTGAAAGCATTATTTCTGTATAAGCAAATTAATTCAATCAAAGATTACTTAATTTCTTCAAAGATGATTGTTATAGAAATCATCTTTTACTTTGTCAATAGAAATTTTAAATATTAATAGATTCTGACTTGACTGCCTTATCTTGGGAACCAGAAGTTATTAAGAGGATTTTTAAAGGATAAGACTATCCCTGGGACAATCCTTTCTCAGTGGGAAAACTATCACAATACCCCATTTGCATTCTCAGAGTAAGGTAAAATGGAGAGTCAGTATTTTTTATTAGGCCAGCTGTCATACTTGGGCACAAAACTTAAACCAAAAACTCTTACAAGTGGGTTATTTTTTTCTGGGGGGGGTGTCTTAGTTTTTTTCCTTTTTTTAATTTGTACCATATGCTCAGCTGTATAATAACTGCTGACCCTCTGACCCTTACCTTTTATGATTATATGTATTCCAGAATCTCCAGGAAGAAATTGGGCCAGTTTAAATGTGGTGCTCAGTGTCTGCAAATCTTCCAGTACACCCACTACTGTCCATCAATTACATGTAGAACTTACGCACCTTCTTCAGAGGATTGCTTCAACATATGCTGAAGATATAGAGGCAGTTTTGACAGCTAAGCTGCTTAAAATCATTCCAATATTATAGTTATACATGTTATGTATGTAAAAGCACAATTTCTACAGCAATTTTAGGCTGGTGCCTAAAACTTTTAAAGCTTGGGAAAAGATAAAATCTAATCATTATGGCTGTGTGATTAAAATAATGTGACACTTGGGACTGTGATTGATGAGAAACTAGATTTGGGCTATGTCTGACCAAGGGAATGTGAGCAGCTACATAGAGGGTGTTGTACAGAGCCTTTTGGAGAGCAGAATTCATTGAAAAATTAATGTGTTTGAATATTATTTTGGCCAACTGTTATAAAATAGACGTTTCTTGTGCCTCTTGCACACCTTGAAAAAAAGAACACGTAAGCATGTGTAAGCCTGTGTATATTTTTTGGTGATGTAAAAATTCTCTGGAAACTTAAGGTAGTTGAGGGCAGAAAAATAAGCATGTGCCATTTCATGGCAACTGTAAACCAGTGAGTTTCAGATTAGGAGTAATTTTTGCATTATCTCAGAAGGAATAAGTAGATGACATTCATAACAGGATTTCTTTTTTTTTCCAGAAGAAAAGAATGCTTGCAGGAAGAGTACAGCAGGATTACTGCCTTCATACATTTGCAGATACTACTTTTGCTTTTTCTCAGATAAGAAAGGATGGAAGAGAGTAGGAAAGTTTTGCTGAGGGTCAAGAAATTCATAATACCATTTGTGGAACAGAGAGTTTAATTGGTGTTTTACTGGCACAGTGTCAGCCCTGAACCTATTGACTTACAGACTTACAGCCAGAGCCTAGGAAGTCCCACAGCATTCATTTGAACAGAACTCCAAGGGTCTCATAACTTTCCATACAAAAAATATTGAAGAAATGCAGAAAAAAAAATATTGAAGAAATGCAGAAAAAAAATAATTATTTTCAAATAGAGACAAACAGCTCTTAAAGTTAATTAAAGTATTTAATGCACTGAATGAAAAATAGTACCACTTACATACTGATACAGGAAAAGCAGACAAGGAAACACATAATTTTTGAGTGCTGTCACATTTGACACTTTAACTTCTCATTAATTCTGACATTTAAAAGATTTCTTTTTCTATAAGTCTTCCTCACAAAATGCTAACAAATTCATGAGTATTGAAAGGCTGTTTTATACATTTAATACAAATATCCAGAATACTGATTTTGGAAGGTAAAAGAGATGAGAAAAAGCTGGCAGTGTGGAGCTTTTTCCTCTACACTGTATGTGAAGTCACCACAAAAAATCCCACAACTTCTAAAAGGATGTGGTGCTTTTGACTCCGGGAGAATTAATTTTCCTCATGGTGGCTGGTATGGGGCTGTGATTTGGATTTGTGCTGAACACAGGTTTGATAATACAGAGATGTTTTTGTTATTGCTGAGCTGAGCTTACACAGAGCCAAGGCCTTTCCTGCTTTTTGTATTGCCACGCTCGTGAGGGGGCCAGGGGTGCATGGGAGACTGGGAGGAGACACAGCTGGGACAGGTCACCCCAACTGACCAAAAGGACATTCCAGACCTCATGGAACCATGCTCAGTATATAAAGTGAGGGGGTAAGAAGGAAGAAAGGGACTTCTGGGGCGATAGTATTTGTCTTCCCAAGTCGCCATTATGTGTGATGGGGCCCAGCTCTCCTGGAGAGGCCCTGCATGCTCATGGGAAGCAGTGAATTCATTTCCTTTTTTGCTTTACTTGTGTTCTCTCCCTATTAAACTGCCTTTATCTCAGCCCGCAGTCTTCTAGCTTGTACTTTTCAATTATCTGCTAGTGGGGGAGTGAGAGAGCAGCTGCCTGGGGCTTGGCTGCTGGCTGAGGTTAAACCATGACAATAGCAGCTTTTTATAACTTTGTGACTTTCATTAATGAATTAGCTAGACAAAACTTTTCCTAGTGAAACAGTGCACACTCTGCTTAAAGCTTTATCCTAAAATACAGAAGCATTTTATTTAGTTAGGGCATTAAAATATAAATATCTTTGCTATAAATTGAATGTCATGAGATAGAGAACACAGGATTTCTTAAGAAATTGAATGTGTACAGTTCATTACATTTAATTTATTGCTAGAATAATTTTTATTAATCAGAATCTAAATTACTGCTAATAGAGTAGAATTATATTCCACTCTTTCCTAGATGAATTATGCATAGTATACCTTGTTTCCTTTCTAGTGGTATCTGAAAAACTACACAAGAATGAGAGCTTTTTCATCAGAAAATTGCTAAAAAATTTTCTCCTGTTTGATCATGATTTCTTTTTATATTATTTCTAGCTGAAAATTTATACCAGTCAGGACTTCTCTGTCAATTAGTATGATGGAAAATCCAATATTTGGCCAGATAAAGCAGTGTGTATTTAAATAATAAGACAATTTGATAAGTTTAATGAAAAGATGTGTGACATTATTCAGCAAAGTTTTCAGTTAGAGAAAAGGTCTTCCATGTAATATTCTGAGATTTAGTTTTCTTCTGCTATCTCTAAAGAATTAATACTTTGTTACAATTTTATATATAAAATCAATGAAAAATATAGATCTAAATATGAGAACTTTAATATAAAATTTTCTGAATTTACACTGACTATTCAGAACTAAGGTTTGAACCTTTGTCTTCCATTTCTCATGTTAATTTCCTAATGCTAGAGTTCTTTCTGATTTCTATTAATACATCATTAGAATTTGCTTGTTTCACGGTCACACTATCATATTCTTCTATAATACAAATATGAAATGACAGATATTTTAAAATAAAAACAGTTTTTCTATAACAGTTAAACTCTGTTCTTTCTAGTTCAAGAACTAACAGTGATGATAAAAAATTCACATTTGGAACTGCATTAAATGTGTTGATGATACCTGAACTAGAAAAGAAAATCTGCTCTCATTGTCTTACAGGAAGGTTTAAATGTATTTAAATTTAGTGAGTGGAGTATTATTGACAGAATTTGTTTTGAAAATCCCCTCTTTTCCCTGAACTGGTCTTTAAAATATATCCAGAAGGAAATTCCATTATCTATTTAGAGCTAAGAGCAGAAGTATGAATTTCAAGGTCATACAATCTTCCAAAAATTAAATACTCAGTAAAGCTTTCATAGATTTTCCAATAAAATATTGTAATACTACAGCTGACATGGTTTTAATTTTGTTGGCAATATACCATATAGAGCAATATGAATGTTATTTTAAGAGCCATCACTTAGAAAGGATCACAATCTGTTGAATCTTTATGAACTAATTTATTTTTTAACATACATGGAAACAGAAATAAATAGCTTTTCTAGTTCTGAATTTCATTTACTCTTGGATTTAAACCACGCAATTTCTGATTGCGTGTCCTAATTTCCTATGATACACATTAACTAGGAAATAATTAGTTTCACTCAGAAGCATCAAAATATGTTGTCTCTCAAGCACTGGAAGTTTTCACTAGTTCTTCAAACTCTTCATAACTACCTATTGAAGTTTTTTCTTCCTAGGTGGAAACAGAGCTATAATTTTGAAGACAAGGACGTTCTCACTGACTATCAGTATGTTCTTGATACTATTTTCTTTTTAATGATAAAAAAGGTTAATATTCTATTTCCTTTTCACTTACGATTACTTACTGTCACTGGTAAAATATTTTATTCTAGTAATGTATTTTTCATGTTTCAGTTTTTGGGATACTATATTCTCTTTCTCATTTCTCTCTTAAAAGGAATTTATACCTCTTCATCTTTTAAATTAAATCTACAAAATCTGAGAAGACAGTGGAACTAGATATCTTTCCCAGATGGTTCTAATACCCTGAGATAAATTTGATCTGCTCTTTGAAATCTTTCCAACTTTTGAATTAATTTAATTTTAGGAATATTGATCACAGCATTTTATTAATAGTCTCACCAATAATATCTTCAAAACTTATATCATCAATGTACTCTTATCTAAAACTTAGTTTTAAATATTTTAATTTGGGGATTTTTTTTTCTACACACAAAAAATAATTTGTTTTTGATGGTATCATCATAGAAGATAATTATATGTGTTCCACGTCTCTAGGGGTACAACATGAACTTTATACTCCAGAACCAAAGGAAGGAAGAAGGCACGTGAACAAGTAAGAGACACTCTAAAGAAAGTTTATGGAGCATATCTAAATGGATCAAATAATAAAGGAAAACCAATAAAGCTGCTGACAAAAAAGACTGATCTTCTCATATTATGGTTTTCTCTAGAAGGCTCACAGCTAGGAATTTTCAATTTAGTCTTTTGCTTGTTTCATCTTGAGACAGAATATTTCTGATACTTAAGCTGAGTGAAACCATTTTGTTTTACGCTGACTAAACGTTAAAGTGAGTTTCTCTGGGTTGATACGGTGACTGAAAGAAATTATCCTGCAGAACACACAAGCCTCTGTTGTCTTTTAACAGAGACACATATAAACCACATGCATGTGTCAAGTTCTATTTGTATCTTGGAGGCTTATTTTGAAAAACAAATACCCAGTGCATAATGAGAAGTGTTGTCAATTCTTTGACCTTAGGTTCAATTAATTCAGTAGAAAAACTACAGGACTGATGAAATTATAGTGTATGGATGCTGAAAGCAGGGACCACAGAGCCTGTGTGGAACTAAATCACGCAAGGTTCTCACTCTGGCCTGGGAAAGCATAAGGAGGAGTCCAAACAGTCCTTGGAGAAAGACAACAATCTTTTCAGGTGTTGTTTAGATCCTTCTTGTTTACTTGCAAGAAACAGTCAAGGGATGGTGTTCCCAATTGACCAACGATGGTGATGTTTTTGTTTAATGACCACTGAGAGTTTTACCTCTCGGGCCTTCTTGGACCTATCTATAAATGAAGATCAGGAATAATAAAACTTGTTCTCTTAGGCAACCAGTTCAGAGAGTCTGTGTAGTACTTTGCTGTTCCTAATATAGTGTGACAATAGTGTACAGATTTATAAAGTAAAGGTTAAACAAATGAATTCTGACTTGCCTTGATAAACCAAGTTAATTACTTTGATATTCTATAAAAGAGCAGGATTTTTATTGTCATTCTGACAACTTTGAGCCTTCATTACTGTGTGATTTTTTTCTTTTATATGTGCTTTCCATGTTTCATTTACCTGTAATTACTTCATAAGTTCCTTTTCTCCTCTGTCCTACTTCTAGATAACATTCTGGAAAATTTTTTGGCTGAGCTACATTGTAAAAACTATTAAGATGCAGTTTCAGATTGTCACTGTGGAAGATCAAAACACACCTATCAATATTTTGGGAAACAAAATTTCTAATCAGAGTTACATGGAAAGTAAAGATATAATTTTCTAAATCTTTCTCTATGAAATACAAGTAAATATTCCATATTATTTTAATGTATTTTTAGCAATTAGGTATACTTTTTTTTATTTTCATATTTCTTAGAAAGTTGTGTGCTAACACTTTTACATCCATACTAAAATGGCCTTTAAAAATTAAGGATTTAAAGGCAGTTATTGAGAGGAGGGGAAAGCCTACCTGTGATAAAGACACTGAGAAATTCCTAATATTATTTTGTGATTTCTGTGTAGCATATTATTTTAATATGTTAATCTAGTTTGGGAGTTTTTCAATTTATAGATGTCAGTTCCTTAATTATCTCTCTGTAGTCTATTAATGAAAAAAAAGAAAGTTCTTTTAGTCTCATTAAAAGTATCCTTTGTCAACTTTCTATTCTCTTTTTGTTATTCTTCAGTACACTTGAGATTTCAAAGGGAACTAATCACTATAGTTTCTACAGAAGTGAATTGTATCAGTTTGTGAGAATTCCTAGGAACTGTAAGCAAGTAAACCTAAGCAGAGGTACAACAGTCCACATAATTTTAATAGACTTTCAAAAACTTTGTGACAAAGTACCACACAAGAAAGTACTGCAAAAAATGAATAATTGTAGATAAAGATTAAACATTTAATCATCTGTCCAAAAGTATATAGAATGCCTAAAGGAAAACTAGATTATTACATTCCAGTATTATAGAAGATTAATAATAAAATATTTTGAGGTTATGTGCTAGTTTCATGTAGTTAAATATTTCCATTAATGATTTAGAAATTAATTTAATGGTGAGGAAAATATTCCAGAAAACACATTTTTTACTGATCAGATCTAGACGTATTGAAAAGACTGAGAATGTTTCTATTTAATAGAAGTCAAAATCAATAAAAAAGAGAAAATATCTTATACCAGTTGAAGATTTCCTTAACAAGAAAATGATTCCAGTATTTGAATTCCCACATTTGTATGTGTAGTCCTGGACCTAAGGATTTGGCTACTGCAGTTCTGGTGATAATGATACTTCTTGATATTTGGGAAGTAGAATTTTGAGAAGAAATATCAACTAGAACATATGAAAGAAAATTTTCATCATTGTCAGTTGAACAGCAAAAACTGATCTCTCAGACCAAGCTGGAGCTGACTTCAGATTAAAGTTCTAATCACATCAACAGCTATTTTTACTAAAGTAACATATGATTTTTTAAATTAAAGTTTTGAATAAGTTTAGATAAATTCACTTCAATTTCCAGTATTTCCTTCTATTCAATTCACCAAAAAGTACCCGTAAAATTTTCATAAAATTCTATATTATTACTTAGCAAAAATACATGTAGAAGTTAATAATCTTGTATTGCCAAAATCAAAACAATTTACATATATATAGACTCAGAATAGAATAAGAAAGATCAGCTGTGACTTGTGTCCCCCTGCAGTGAAAAGGGATAGCAAGGTATACTTATTCTGTCTCAGGAAATCTCAAGTGAGCACTTTTTTTGATATTCTAGCCTACCTTACTGTATCATTTAACACATGATTTTCCAAGTCCACACTTGGTTAGAATGTTTGAATATTTCGTTCTGAGAGATTTTTTCGAAGAACTCCTTCACCCTTATGTTAATAATTTATGAATTTTCTATTATTGTAACAAAATGTCTTGAGTTGCAATACAATATATAAACAAAATATGTATTTTATTAGCAGCTGATAAAACCAGGTGTGGCAGTGTTCTTTATCTCTTCCATGACCCATCTCCCTCCAGGGGGATCTCTTCTGTTAATGGGCCATTGAGCCTCACTGCATGACTGATAAAATTATATCATCCCAGGGTGAGATGCTGCACCCAGGGGAGGAGGAAGCATTCCTACCTGAATATAATCTGAGATTTAGAACACCACAGTCATCCTTTTTCAACTGGATTCCCAGAGGAAGACTGGACCCATCCGTACCATCACTGGACCTTCAGAGGAAAACTACACCCTTCTACAGGATCACTGCTTCAACAGAACCACATCTGTCACTGGAGGAGGCCTGCAGCCACCACTTAATTAGACTGCTACCAACACCCAGAACAACAGGGTGTTGGGTTGCATTCTGACTCTGTCAGAGCGTTGTTTTTTGGGTTTCTTTTTTTTTTTTTTGTACTACTGCATTTTTATTTTAATTTTTCTAGTAAAAAAGTGTTACTCTTATTCCCATATTTTTGGCTGAGAGACCCTCAATTTTAAGATAATATTTCAAAAGTGGGGGGAGTAGTTTGTGTTTTTCCATTTCAAAGGAAGTTTTTGCCTTCCTTAGCAGACACCTGTCTTTTCAAACGAAGACACAAAGCAACTTTACGAGTGATTTGTCAAAATGCCTGGCAACAAGACATGTCTAATGTATAGCTGCTGCCTATATAGTAAATGTAATGTAAGTTAATTCCTCAATTAACTACAAGTTTATCTTAGAAAGATGATGTATTTCTCATTCATTGATTATCTTAAATCTTCTTCTATACCTTAGTGAGAAGTGAAAATAAATCTGTTTGAAAGAACAGTAGTCAAAGTGTGCTTTATAATAAGATGGGGGAACTATTCACTAATGATTACCAAACCCCCAAGTTTCTTTAGGTTTTGATTGCAGGAAGGAAGAGAAATATTCTGAGAAAAGGTGCAGATTTAAATGAGAAACAAAGCTTCTTTCTTCCAGGAAAGAGAAAAGTATCTTTTTTCTCATGCACTTTGAAATGTTCACCACTCAGAGAAGTAATGTATTTATAAGACAGTCCCAAAGCTTAAGCTCCTTTTATCCAGTTTTAGAAGTGTCTTAAACACAGCTTGAAAAACACCAAGAGCAAGACATTATTTCATGGAGAGTAAAGGTTATTGCTTCCCTGGAACCAAATGACAGGTTCGTACAAGGTCAATACACTGGAAGAATTCACTTATTGCAGGATACTGCTTAACACTCTAAGCCACTATAAAGGAGCTAATTATTCTTCCATGTGAGTGAAAGAATGGATTGGAAAAATTCCTGAATTTTTATGCAACCTACATGGAGAGATGCAGCTTCAAACATTTGAGTTATGGCAGCAAAAGATGCTTCTAGAGACAGAAAATTTCAAGCAGGTGACAGAGAATCCTGCCAGTTCTAACTGCTCATCACCACAGAGGGAAAAATCACCATAAAGAGGACAAGGGTAACAAAGGCCTATAAATTCAACTTACAGCCATGGTGTTTTCTTTTTTATTGTTCTAAATGTGCTGACCAATAGATTTTATTTAATTATTCTGAAAAAAATTTAACAATTTCTATGAGTCCTAATTTCTCTGAACTAAATTAGAAAAAGGAAAATTTGTTTGCATCAGCACACTTCTGACTTTAATTTAACATTCTGGTGCAAATCACATTTCTACTAAAATGAGCTGGGAATGATTTTCTTTGTTATTGATTTTAGATTCTATAACATAATGCTCTGTGCTTATCCTGCCTGATTAAACAAATCAGCATTTTTCAAGACCAGCAAATGTGTATGCTTGTATAGGACTTTGTATCTCTTTTGAGCTAATACTGTGATAGGGGTAATACAGTATTTTGCTTCTTGAATGTGTCATTTTCATTGGAGTGGTATTTAGAGATAATGATATATTAAACTGTTTTAATATGATATGTTTTTGATATGTTAAACTGTATTACAGGCTTTTTTTTTTTTCCTGAAGTAGTTAATTCTTGAAAATAAAATCCATTTTCCTTTCATGTGGGTATGATCTATTTTGAGAAAAAAAAACAGAAAACAACCCAGTATAGTTGTATGTGCACAGTTTAAAAAAAGGCAAATAATAAAAACTCACAGCACAACGCTCCCTCAAAACCCCTAGAATGTCAATGACCATGCAGTCAGGAAGCAAAGTGAGAATGTCAGAATACTGTGCTGAAGACATCTCCTGTAGGACAAGTTTAATTTAGAAGTTGCCATTTTAAAGGTGCTATAACCAGTAACATTCCCTGAAGGTTTCTTCAGCTGTTGCAAGCATGTCTTGATGATATGCTGATTTCATTTCAGCATTTCATAAATACTGTGTTTGTTAAAATCTCTGAAAAGGCAGCAGGAGCTTTTATGTACTGCCTGTAGTACGGATGATTTCCTGTATTAGCTCCAAAAGCACAAGGGCAGGAAGTTTTCATTAAGCACAGAGCAATGACATTCAAACAATTTTGAATAACTCTGGCACTGGATCCTTCTCTGTGCACCAGAAATGGAGTGATGTTTAGAGGCAGGTCAGTGAGCACAAGTACAGGGAAATCTCACCTATTTTACTTTTGGAGGTCTCTAGCATCCATGGAGTTAAAGACTGCAATTTTTGTTCAAATTCAGATTCTTTACCAGTAAACTGTTCTGACTTAATGTATTGCTTTCTAAGTATATAAAGATAAATTGCCAATTTTAATTTCCAATAGTACCAAGCAGTTTAAAGGCCCTCAAATATTTCTTCTCAAGAGTTTCACATTTTCACAAGCATCTAGCTTCATTCACCAGCTATAAAGTCTTCTTATGTTAATTTCTTACTACTTTATCTGCCAACCAAAGTATCATAATATTGTGATATAAAAAAACATGAGAAATACAAAAAGGAAAATCCAAAGCACTGATCCTGATTTTACAGACAAAAAAACAGAGAAACATTGAGTCATTAGCATATTGCTAGACACCTTACTTTTTAAACTTCTATATATCAGACTTAAAATTTAACTTCATTTTCCAAGGTTCAGGATAAGACTCGTTTCAAAGGGTCTGTGCCTGTAATCTCTATTCTTAGTTTCTGCTATAAAGGCATACAGAAAGTGTGCATGACCTGGAATATCTTTTTTTGGCTCATCAATGCATTAAAGCCAGTACATTTAGGTTTTCCAGTGTTTAAGTGACTGCAGATCCAGCCTACCCCTTTCTGCTTAAATTGTTTTAAGATTAAGTCATTGTACTTTGAAATATAGGAAAAATTGTGATAGAATAGTATCTAACAAATTGAGATCTCTCTTAGTAGGGGAGGAGGAAGTAAGAATATCTTGAGAATTTACTTCAAAATAACAGAAGAAATTTGATCTGTAACACTTTGTATACTATGTCGAATAGAAATATTCAATCCTTTTTGATTAATGCATTCTGCACTGAGAAAAATTATCCAGACAAACTAGCTTCTAGAAAAAATTATAAGTGCACCCTCTTGACACTTCCAGAAGAAAGGACTTATATTTATGGTATACCTATGAACGTCAGAATAAATAATATTTTCTCTCTCTTTTTATTTCACAGAGTATTTTTATTTTTTCTAATGTGAGTTTCATTTATATTTTATGTTCATTTGCTTCCTACAGATCTGCACAAAATATTTCCTCCATACATCCACTGCACTTTGACATCGGACACCTAAATACTCTAAATTCATTTTAAACTGATATCTGAGTTAATAATCTGAACGTTAATGCCAATAAATTTGTAATAACAATTTTTACAGCAATGAAAAATATCAACCATTTCCATTTTTATAGAACTGTAAATAGGGAAAAACCATTATTAGTATTTAAATACACAAGTGAAAGATGCATTTTTTTTTTCAGAGAAATATTTTTTAGCTTTGGAGATAGATTTTTTTATACTGAATTTCTCACAGGAGTGTAATCTGCTTTTTAATTTTGACTCCCAATATATTTTCTAGATGCCTCCTTCATGTAAAAGTTCCTGTTTAGGTTTGAAACGATCAATATGAATTTGTCTAAATATTTTTCCCACAATATTTATACTGTTGAATAAAATAGGAAACATTTTTAACAATTTTTAAATCCAAAGATGTGAGATAAAATTTAAGTTGACATATATGGGTCAGCTGTTAAACATGTATTAGCACTCAGATCATAGAGAAGACAACCAGTCGGTTAGTGACAGTCAGGGTGCTTTTATGCTCTCAGTTTGGCCTTGAAATTAGGACTTCCATGCTTAAGGAAATAAAGTCACAGGAAAATTCTTCAACACGTTACTTCATAATACCTAAATTTACAAACCACTTCAACTAAAAAAATAACAATTGCTATTATCAATCTCATCTATTTACTTCTGTAGATCTCTATTCTCTGCAGACTTGGTAAACTTGGTGATTCAATGATGCTGCTATTTTTTAAGACTCTGTAAGGTACAGAATATGTGTGTATGCAAATGTGAACATGCTGATGTCTCAAAAGGTCTTGAACTGTGGGTAGAAATCTAGACACCAGGTAATAACCCAGTTATGTATTAATACCTTTATGCACCTATTTAGGTATATAAAGAGACTTATATACTAGTAAAAGAAATATGCTATTCCTTATACTAAGAATATGTATATGCTATATAGAGTATAAAGAATATAAAGTAAGCAGATTTTTTCAAAGATGTTGGACAGGCAGAATCTGCCTTCCTGAATTATCAAAATCAGATGGACTTGCTCTATCTATTCACCTGACAAGTCATGGACTCTATAAATAATGGAAAGGAAGATGTAATGAATGCATAGGTACATATGCATAAAAAGTTGAAAAAGAAATAGGAAACCACAAAATATGGTTCATCAAAATAAAAAACTTTGTTAATACAAATATTTTATTCCAGTAATTAGGTCATAACAAATTGAAAGGCATGGAAAGACAAGAGAAACTCCCTCCTTGTAAAGTGCCTGTAAAAGTAAACCTACCAGAATGACTCTGGTTCATCAACATATTCTGTTAATACTGGGGTCTTTTAGCCACACCAAAAGTTTGCATAAGAACACGGTAAAGTCACTAAATTTGCAAAAATTAATGCAGCGCTTTGGAGAACGGTAGTTTATATATTATCTTTAATTTATAGCTCCAATTATAACAATGAAGAAGCTTGAAATAAAACTCCCACTTTGTAGAAATGTGGGTTTGCACATGTCAGTTATAGTATTGTTCAGTCTTATCTCCTCAAAATCTCATCTTTGCCACAAATTTGACATGTCACACATTTTGTTTGGCTTGACTCAGGCAGACACTGGAAAGAGCAATTTAATGCTGAAATGAAGTATAACAAAGCATTCAGTTCACAACCAGATGCTTTTACCCACATGCTTCAGTTGTCACAAACTTGTAGACCAGTTTTCCAGTGAGAGTACTTCTGTTATGTTTATTTCTTTTTCTTTTTTTATTGAACACTGATTAAAAAAAACAAATGTTTCTTTTAAACAACTGGAATGCATAATATGTGTTGAACTCTATTTGCCTTTAGTAGCAATCTTAAAGATTTTAATTTCCAAGTTTATTTAGTGAGATTTACTAAAACTGTAGAAACAGCTGAAACCATTTATTTAATATAATAGAGACATGATATATATTCTGGTTTTGTGACCTGTCACTGGATTATTCTTATTCTTTTCAACATTCTTTGTTTATTTTTTATAGCTTTCATCTACTATTCTTATTATGAGGAACTTTCAGCTTAAATTTTTGCTGGTGCAAGTCAGCCACAAAAAAGCACTATAAAAGTAGATAAATGCAGTGGCTTGCAGAAGGACACTCCACTCTTTGTAATGTAAAAATATCTGGGTGTTTCCAGTGTTAGACCTTACAATTCATGTTATTTCCTATGAAGAGATGGAAAAGTAAATATTAAATTTGAAAAAAATACAAAAACCCTTTAATTGTCTTTACAAACTCAAATATTTTACAGAAGAATGGGGAAGAAAAAGTACTAAGAGTGGGATTTACATTTGTTTAAATTCAACAAAAGAAAGTAAGAATCCGGGCATAAATCACATTTTAATAGTTGTTAATAATCAGTGTAGCTATACCCTGGGGGTAATGAACATTATTTATATGCTTTAAAAGGAATTAATCACTACCTGGAATTGTCTTTCATTAACTTGAAAAATATATGACTCCTTTACTACACACTTCATAGTCCAAATGTCTCTGAATCCTCACTTTGAGTTATCAGATATATATGTGAAAAAATTATAACTCAGAACTTCAATTTTCATATTACAGATGTATGAAACACAACATAGCTTCTGATTTCAGATTCAGTAGATTTAAATGAACTTTATTCATTTGTTTATTCTCAGATTAGCTTGGACCAATCTTCTTGGACTCTGTTTTTTGATTCACATTTTTCACCTGACACACTTTATAATCTTTTGTGTGAGCATCGGTCTTACAAGATTTTTCTGCTACTGGTGCATGCTCCGTGACAGCAAGGCACAGATTCCAAGCCATTATCCCCCGGTCTACCTCTAGGATACTTTGTGGCACAGCCTGTAACCGTCAGATTATTTATGCACATTTAACCTACAAGGATATTAAACTGCTTTTAACTGCACCCCAGGCAGATTTTTAACCTTGTCCAGTACACAGCTGTATGCTTTATTCTTTAGTTCCCTTTAAGAACTTCTGTAGTTCTTTCAACCGAAAGGAAAAAAGGTAAATGGAAGAAGACAGAGAGATAAAAGCAAGTTTTCTTTCCTATAGAATTCCTGTCTCTTGGAGATACAAGGTTCCTGGAATAGATCAGACTCTTATTTAACTTTTCAGCTCCTATACAATGTACGTGATTGAATTATGGATACCTTCTTAATATGTTCTTAGTGTAGAAGTCCTTAGAAAATATACAGCATCATTTGATCAACTCTTTAGCTAGTCAGCTAAATCTCTAATATATATCTAAAGGCAAGAAAATCTGCAAAGTTGTTGATCTAATGTAAGAAAGCTAAAGAAGTAAAGAGTGCAAAGCCCATGAAAAGAATTCTATAAATGTGAATTTATTGTATTGAAATATTATTTTTTTTATTTTTTATTTGATTTGATCCATTGTAAGCATAACTTCAAGTACCCTGAGAAAGTAATAACTGTAACAAATAAAGAAAAAGCTCTGACATGGCTGTGTTTTAAGATATACTACCTCTCATAATCTAGAGTTTTAATACCCATTGACACTCATAAATGTCATAAAACTTGCTGTAACAATATTTGTGTTCACTCAGACTATAGTTTCTCCTCTTAATCAATACTTTTTCCGTAGGCTTAACAAATATTAAATGGCTTTTTCATTTCTCTGCAAATTCTGACAAGCAAGCCAGATTTTTTGCCATCACAAAATATAGGAATGTAAATTCATGTTTGCCTTCATTTTTTCCATCCAGTAAATAACTTCACTGTTTCCACTGAGCAAATGGGGTGTCAGTCAGAAGTGACTCATTTAATGGAATGTGAGCTCACACATAGTATAGTGTCTAAAATGCTGCTGTTTACTCCAACCACTTTAGTCCCTAGAATTTAAAGTGGCAACATTTTATTGAAGTACTGTAATAGCAACTTTGTTAACTACCCACAACTGTCACAAATATTTTCAATCAACATTTTACTTCATGAAGCCAAGCTGTGTAAAACTTTCATTACAGAAAGCAAGCCCATGCAAAACAAGATTGTGTCGTGTTTCATTTGTGAATGCAAAACTCATCTCAGTTTTCTGGCAATATCTGGAGCACAGGAAGGATTTTGGTAATGAATAACTGTCCCTTCTAGTGAATTTCTTTCTTTTCTTCCAAGTTCTTGAAGATAAAACCACAGTACCCATAAAGACTGCTGTTATTTTCTAGCTTATCATATGCTCTTGGCAAATATAATTTACTTTATCATATAATTTCCTTTCCAAAGCTTTCTGTCATTAGGAAGGAATGCATCAAAATAAAGGTGAAAGGAGTACACACAACTGCCAAAAATATCTAGTCATCTAGGAGAAATCTGTCCAGCCCTTTCCATTTCTGAAAAGTTGCTAACTGCATTATCTGCTTGCTCTTAAATATTTTTTCTCAGTTGTTCTTTTAGAGACAAAAGATGAAAAAAAGGAGAGGCTGCAAATTTCCTGCCAATTATAGAAAGCCTTATATTAACCCCACTAGCATTTGGAGTTGACTTTTTCTGGTTTGTTTTTTTAGAGAGGGATGGTAATAACCTCTGGAGATCCTCTTAGAGAAATACAATAAGGAAAAGTGGCCAGTAGTGCCCAAAGAAATAGTGTATTACCATCCATTTCCACAAGGAATTCCAAAAGGAATCTTTTCTAGGTAAATAATTTATGAGACATACTCTCTTTTAAAGGGTGGAATAAGTAAGGATGTTTAAGAAAAGCCTATCAGTTTTTGGTTTTTGGAGGTTTGTTTTTTTGGGTTTTTTTTGTTTCTGACTTTTTCTGAGTTCTATGGCTTTCCACAGAGCCTGGTATTTAGGCTTTTCAGTGTGTATATTTTTATTGTTATTTGTGTGCATAAGTCATGCATTTGGCACAACTTTCACTGTACATTCAGATTTTTTGCCTATTAGCTTAAAAATGAAAATTATTCTGTTTCATTTTCTTTTCAGTGTGTTTCTTTATAGTTCAATAAAATACCCATGAATTAAAAATAGGTAGGATGATGTTACTAGAATGATGGTGTTACCTAAGAAAACTCAGTAATAATCATTATTAGAACATGAAAAAACCCAAGAAGGGGTAGGATATGAGAAGAGAAATAAAAAAACTTACTTTGTACAGGTACAAAAAACCTCTGTGGAAAAACCTTATTTAATTCTAGGATTTATCATCAAGAAGATATTTGATTTACATTAAGGCTTGAGGAGTGGGAAAAAGTACCTTATACATGGTCCTTGAAAAATATTTGCAAATTCTGATTGAATTTAACCACTTCTAAATCACTCTGTAGGAGCCATTACATAGATGCAAGTAAGCCTTATCAATGCCTTTTTTATTTTTCCTCTATCCAGTCTGTTTTTTGATCCTAACTCAAATGCTCCTGAGAGAAACTAGAAAATTTTTTTCTCTAATAATAAAACAAGTTAGAAAACATTATTATGTGTTCATTTGCTAATTTAATTTAACATGGTTTGGATTTTTTCATAAAATAATTTGAAATTCTTTTAAAAAATCAGAATATTCTTTAAACTATTGTCACATGACACTGTGTTTTTGAGTCTGGGTTTGGTTTGGTCTGAGGGGCTTTTTTTCCCACTCTGAGCTTGATTTCAAAATGCTCACAGATACCCATAGCAAAATGTTGCTACCTTTTGAATTATTCTATTTCATTGTCAAAAATATTGGCAAGAACATTTCATTTGTATAACAGAAGTATTTAAACTTCCAGTGCACTAGCATTATAATACATATATAAAATCCCTAGAAATATCCAAAAATCCAAAAATATATCACAATATCCAAAAATATAGTTTTTCTGTATTTACTAATTTCCTCTGGATAATTTATTTCTGTTGATCAATCCTAATCTTGTGACCAGCCAATGGATATGAGGATACCAGGAGATACTACCTCTGCATAGTCTTTTGTGGTTCAACCAAGAAAGAACATCTGTTAGTCCAAAAAAGCAAGTGTGCCATAAATTTTATCAAACTTGGAGACAATCTCAAGAGAAACAGAAGAAATAGCCTCAGCTTTTGCTAACTTAGTCCTCATAAATATATTAAATTGTAGGAATTTAATATCTTAAGTTATTTCATACCAAAATTAACAGCAACACCATAGATTTCCTTTAATTGTAGATCTTTGTGTCTTAAATTAATTTGTTATGTATTCTGGAAAACTAAATAGTCTCTGTTATCCCTATAAGTATCTTCAATCTCTTCAAAGATAAGAAATAAAAGTAGGGCTTTAAAACATTAAAAAAATAGTGCTAAATTATTGATGCATGTATGGGACCAAAATATATATTAAATATGGTATAAAATTCCAATATACCTGGTGGGAAAAGAACATTACTATAAAATTTGTGAGGGGAAAACCAAATCATCCCTTCACTATTGGATCAGATGTCCATAGAAATCTAAACAGTAAAAGCTTAAATAGTCCCCGAAGCCAGAGCCATGTGGGATACTCATCTTCATTTGAGGCTAAGGAATCACAGTACCTGTAGATAGGGACAATGACTTTGCAAATTGAAATTTGAGTAAGGTGAGCCATCAGAAAATGAGATCATGTTACCCATTCCTAAAATATAACTCAGGATTGACAGTACAAGAAAAGGCATCTTATGGGTATTTTCAAATCACAAGGATTGTCCTAGCCTCCCTTTCTCCCTGTATTGCAGTAGCACATCTGCACTCACATTGAGCTAGTTCATGGGGCAAAGTCACCAGGGCAATGGGAATGAATGTCTGGATTTGAGGGGAAGAGGACAGGGACACATCTTCCAATCACATGGCCAGGCTTTTACACAGATAAGTGGGTAATGCAACTTACATCCCCGTGCACTTAATAAAAGTTGAAAAGATTAGACTTGGATGGGTTTGTTTTAGTGTTTTGTTTTCTTTTGTTTTCTTTTGTTTTGTATTGTGGGTGGTATTTTTTTGTTTGCTTTTTTTGGCCTTTTTTGTATTATTATTTCCTATGGGAGCACCTCATAGACAGTAAAGGCAATGAATCAAAACATAGGAGAGGAGAAGAATCCTTCTTTCTGCAGAAAAGTCAGTCTATTTGGTTTTCACCTGCAAATACTCGACTGCAGTTCAGGTTCACTCCTCTGTTTGATCCCCAGATCTGTACAGATCTAAGCTCCAACCCATAAAGTAATGTACATATGCCCTTCTGTGCACATACTTGGGAGTCTGCTCCTGTACAGAGGACAGGTGCAATAAATTGGGAGAGCATGAAAGAGAAAGAAAAATTTCCAAGCCTATAAATAGAAAAGTGGGACACTGAGCAGGAGTAGGACAGCCAGCAGCCTATGAGAATAGCAGGTAGATAAGATGATTTTTCCTTAAGATAGTAATAGAAGTGGAAGAGTGGAAGAGCCAGCTGTGAGAGAAAGCAACTCATAGTGATAAGACTTTTTTAAAATCACTGCCCATCAAGTCTTTCAGTACCTTACCCCTGCTCTTTATAAAATTATTTATGAGTACTTTCTACTTACATACACACAAAAGAAAAGCTGGTAGGTTTTCATAACAAAGGATTTAATCCTAAAATAATTTGTACATAAATAACAGCATACAATGTTGTTAATGTCTATATTTTCCCGCAGTTTATCAAGTAAGTTAGCAGGCCAAAAAACAATTGTTCAGGAAGCTGCTGTGATAGTTTTTTATAATTTTCTGTCAAATAACCTTGTTCTTCACTGCAAGTCTTATTTATGTATTCCAGGTCTTACACAAACAAAATGTAACAGTTCTGCTGAGTTGTACAGTGGATTTTAGTGAAAGACTGGTATTTGGAAGAAATTAGAGGCAGTCAAAAAATCTCAGGTTGTTTGAGTATTTTCAAACTGATTTAGTTCCAAAACTCACAAAATCAAATACTAATAATTATATTTTTATTTAAATTAATTTTATATATATATTTATGGAGATATAGATGGAGATAAATATAGATGGTACAAATAGATATATAGCTACAGATAAAATAACTGTACCTTCTTCATAAATTGGAAGACTGAAATACAAATGTCTTTAAAACAATATTTTTTATAAAATTAGAAATAGTCTGATGTGCTGACATGAATTTTGCATGAAAGAATTAAAAAATCCCACAAAATTTAAGGATGATGAATATCACTGCCTAGTGAAATAATTCATGTTTGATCAATACATCTACTAGTGGTGTTACTCAATAGTATTTTCAGTAGACAATATTATATATTCATTGTTTCAAAGATTCTATGTCTTTCTATTGATCAAAGTATTGAAATTTCAATTGAAATTAATGGCAGCTAATCAAATTTACACTATTTGGAAGAAAAGAATTTTTGAATCTTACTTTTTCTCTTTTTTTATTAAAATATCAGATTTTCCCATGCTTACTTGCAACTGAAGCATATGTTCTTTTCTGAATTTTGCAAACTGTGAATAGGTAACCAGAAGTGGGTCATGCATAAAAGCTGCCCAGTTATGCAGTCTTCAGTTTTTGAGAGGCTTTTTTTCCTTACTAACCAAGCATCCCTCTCTATTTCTCCAAAACAGAAGTTTCTAAATGAAATAGACAGTCTTCCTGAAGTAGATTCATTGCTTTTCTGCAGAACTGATTCTTGTTTCAGTTGTGATTGGTTTTCCTTCAAGAATTTCACCAGGATTTGCTGATTAAATAAAAAAAAATTAAACCATATCAGTACTGTATTAAACATATTCAGTATTGTAGTCTAAACAATATAGATATCGGTTTTTCTTTCCTTTGGCCTCCTCAGGTATTTTGTTAAATGTGTGTTAAAATTAAATCTGAAAATTAAAAACAGACCCTTTTTTCATCTTATTTATTAATTTTTAGAATAATCCACCAACGAATCTCTGTAAGGGTTGAATATCTATTAGTTGGAGTTAACAGACCTGAAATAGATCACAAAGAATTTTATAGTAGGTTGACCAATTAAAACAGGAAGAATTTTCTTGGAGATTCGTTTCTCTGTGCTTTATTATTTTTCTGTGCTTATTTGTTCATAGCCGATTGATCTTTCTGTGAGAAAAGTATAATGGGGCAGATCTTTTGAAGGCACTTTTATTACACAGGCAACACTGCGGGAATGATTATACAGTCAGAAAAAAATAACAAAATATCTTCCCCATGTCAAAGGACACTTTCTGCAAGTGCCAGTCATAAGAACCTGTCATGACTTCAAGATCTTTTTCTACAGGCAGCAGGGAGACAGCACAACACATCATCATGTGACAGCCCCTTTGGGGAGGAGGGAATTGTGTTAAGGGATTTTACTCCCTAGGAGAGCAAAACGGCTGTTTTAAATATTATTAAGGCCATAACTCTGACACAAGACCTAATTTTCCCTTCCTCAGCAAGAATTATTGAGTGGAGCAGCCCAATCCAATCTATTGAAAAGGCCAGTTCAAGCAAAGAAAAAAATTCAGAAGACATTTTAAGTTGTGGTACCCAATCCTGAAGACAGTCGGAGTCAAATGGTTTTTTAATTATCAAGTATTACTTGGTGCACTGTAAATTCTACATAGAAATAAAAATGGAATTAAACTTTTAGTAACTAAGAAGGTCATGAGAAAAGATTTGTCTTAAAATGTCATCTCAGAATCCCAAATAGCATGATGTCAGTAAAATTCAGGTGTATATATCACATCAAGTTCATAACACTTCCTGCAAATAGCTTGGGAAACCTCATTATAACTTTAACTTCTTTAGGTGGTAAAGGTCATGTTGTAAGTAGTATTCTCTACAGCTTTTTGAAACCAGAAAAATGTCTTGTGAAGAAAAATGGTATTAAAACTGCCGATCTATCTTTTCTGTAAGATCATCAAGGATTTCAACACACAGATACACAGAATAAATTAAATACAATGGTAAAAGTCTGAAGTATAACAACTCTGAAGAAATTATATTAAAATACAGTACTAATCATTTAATAAAAGTACTGTACTTGGATGAAGTACCCAAATAAATTAGTGTGTTTAGTTGAAATATATATTCTGTCTGTGGTATTGCAAGATTCTCAAATAGGTCCTTAAATTTAAATAACATGTTTTATTTTTGGATGAACTGGTTATTAATTCATAGCACTTTTTTTGCAGATTACTCTGGAGAGACAATTATCCTGAATCATTATTTCCTTATGTTACACTGCTTTTTTGATTTATAGTTCCTTTATATGCAACACCTCATGATGGTTATAATGGACTTCCAGTCAAAGAAGTAGTAGTTTTGAGTGTTAGCTTACACATTGCTTTTCCCATTTTGGTCTCTTTTTCAATGCTACCTATGGCTATACAGAATTTTTGTCTTTCTTTGAACCCACACAGGGATCCCAAAGTCATCTCCTGGGCTGTGAGGGCCACAGGCACCACATTTCTGGCTGTGACTGTGGGGTACTTGTGTGACTCCACCGTAAGTCCATACAATTTTATTTTGCTTGAACCCAGGAGCTTTTTCCCTCTGGACTCAGAGGAACATTGGATGACTGTAAAACTAAAGAAAATGGTGAGGAATTGAAAGGATTTTGTCTATTAGTGAGTCTTCCTTCTGTTACTCAGGACTGATTGTGTTGGTATTGTTTATTGAAGTCTTTTAAGAGTAAGGCCTCCCTTCATATACTCTTGTATTGATGCAATTGAGTTAGCAACGGCTGCTTGTATCTTCATTACACTTCTGAGATTCTAAGAAGGCAAAGTATGAGCTTTTTTTTCCCAAAAACCCTTCTAATTAACATTTGGATCTACATATATGTATTGAGGTCAGTGGTAAGAACAGACTTTAAATTCAAGAGGCAGTCTGGAATGAGGGAAGTACAGAAGTAGACACCTGCACTTTGGCATTTAAATTACCTATAATACAAGGACAAGACTGAACATAAATGCTCAGTGGCATTTGAGATGTCTTAACACACATATATTGTTTGAACTTCATCTGACCTTATAGAAAGCATGATTGTTTCCAACATCTTCTGTCATATATATATATATATATATATATATATATATATACACACATATATATGTATCTATTTCCTACGGTTTGGGCAAGTGAATCATATTCAAGGTTTGCATTGGCTGTAACAGGAGCTTAGATACGCAGTTTATATGTAGACATCTACATGTAGATGTGCATGGACTACATAATTTCAGTAACTTCTAAGACTTGACAGTAATGCTTGCCTTCTTTTAGAATTGCATCAACTGTGAAGGATACAAATTCATGTATTAAACCCTAAAAGTTTTCACTTACTCTTTTATTTCCTTCACCCAGATTTATTTTGGGTGAATATTCTTACCTGAACACATCTTTGAAGATAATGGGTCCCAAGTTACACCATAGGTATTTAAATGTGAAAGTTTGCAGTGAGCTCTAAACCCTGCCAGAAAGCAGGAGTCTGAAAAATGTGTGATTGCTCTAGGGTTCTGATAGATCTCTAGAAGGTGCAGGTAAGGTGTAGGTAGTTTACAAGATCTACTGTCCCCTAAGGTCTAGTTTTTCAAATGGAGTGAAAGAAAATGCATCAGCTGATGTCATGAGTTTTAAAACATATATTGAGTAAATGACCTTTTGGGAAGTCAAATCATTAAATTTGTAGGCCCATGACTTACCCATAGACTTTGGCTAACTTAGAAATGTAATGGTATATAACACAAGTAGATTTAGATAAATTTGAATATCTTGCTCTAAAAATCCTGGAAGACTGTCATAGAAGTTAATACAATTTACTAAAATTATATATTTTATCTCGCATATTTAAGTTTCGACTGAGATGAAATTTTAGAGACAGAATGTTTGCAATGCAACTATCAATATGTAGCAGTGAGAATTACAACCAAAAGGTGGCAGTACTGTATGCACTAAACAGTGGGTCTGTAAAATTATTACAGAATCACAGAATATGCTGAGTTGGAAGGGACCCATGAGGATCATCAAGTGTAACTCCTGTCCCTGCACTGCACCATCCCCACATCATGTGCCCAAGGGCACTGTCCAAATGCTTCTTGACCTCTGTCAACTTAGTGTTGTGAGGTGTAACATCACTGGGGAGCCTGTTCCAGCATCCGGCAACCCTCTGGGTGAAGAACCTTTTCTAATATTCAACCTAAACCTCCCTCGATGCAATTTCAGGCCATTCCCTTGAGTCCTGTCACTGGGCACCACAGAGAAGTGGTGTCAGAAGTCTGTCCCTCCTCTTCACCTCATAAGGGAGTTGTAGTTGCATGAATTCTCCTCTCAAGTCTCCTCTTTTCCAGGCTGAAGAAACCAAGTGACCTCAGATCTCTTCATAAGGCTTACCCCCCAGACCCTTCCCCATCTTTGTTGCCGTCCTTTGGACACTCTCTAATCACTTGATACCTTACGTTGTGGTGCCCAGAACAGCAATGGAGGTGAGGCTGCCCCAGCTCAGAGCAGAGCAGGACAATCCCCTCCCTTGCCCGGCTGGCCATGCTGACCCTCATGCCCCCCCAGGACAGAGCTGGCCCTCCTGGCTGCCAGGGCACTGCTGGCTCATGTTCAACTTGCCATGGACCAGGACCTGAGGTCCTTGTTGTGGCAATGCTTTCTATCCTCTCATTCCTTTGTCTGTACACACAACCAGGGGTGCCCCAGTCCAGGTGCAGAATTCAGCACTTGTCCTTGTTGAATTCCACATGATTGTTCTCAGTTCTCTAATCTGTCGATGTCTCTTTGAAGGGTCTTCTTGCCTTTGAGGGAGTCAACAGTTCCTCCCAGTTTTGTATCATCTGCAAACTTGCTTGGTATCCGTTCCAGTCTTGTGTCCAAGTTATTTATGAAGATGTTGAAGAGCACAGAATGAGGATGGAGCCCTGTGGAACTTCACTAGTGACAGGTCACCACTCTGCTGTCAACCTTTGTAACGCTCTGTAGCCCTTTGTGCCCAACCCATGAGCCATTTTCTCACCCATCACATGATGAATTCTGTATATATTGTCCAGAATGATCCTGTGAGAGAGTATCAAATGCTTTGCTGAAATCCAATTACTGTTTGGACAACAGTTATTGTACAATAATTAATAATTAATTACTAATTACAGTTAATACATATAACCATTCTGGATCAAAATCAAAGGTTTGTATTACATTCCCTTTTATTATGCAGAAACAAACTATTTATTTAAAACTTCTAATTTCAAGAAATAGAAGCATCAACATAATTTGTAAAATATGAACTCAAAATGAGTAATGGCCATTAAAAATGGACAGGCTGAACAGCACAGCTTCCTAATATTCTGGAGTGAAATTCACATGACATACTTCTGGGATCAGACTTAAACATGTTTGTCTACCACAAATGTCTCTTAAAAAAATAAATAATAGTTCTTAAAGTTTTTCAGTCTAATGCATGATAAATCACATTGAATTAAATTAAGAATTTTAAAGAATACTGTTTAACATTTAGTTTTGTGTAATTTCTTTAAAATGTTCTTTTGTTTTTGAAACCGATCAGGAGTAAAGATCTGTTGCTCTCTTTATATCTTTTATCTTTCTTACTGTATACTACAAGTGTTTTCCTCTTTCTCAGTAGGTATTTCACACTGTTGATTAATAGCTCCCTAGTTCATCCCTGGGTCTTGGTAGCCTCACCATTTATGCTGCATAAATGCTGCATTTATGCTGCAAATTTACTGCTTTGAAGTCAGTCAGCATTTTCCCTTTGAAATACGTTCTTGGTTCTGTGAGTGGCCTACATGCAGGCATCTCCCATTGTGAGATTTAGATGAGCTGTAGCTGGGACTTCGCCCCATCCAACCTTCTAAGCTGTTGTGCACAGTAACAGCAGGCTTTGAACCCCAAATCTCCCCCATGTGTTGTCATACTGGTCTTCTGAAGTTAGAGAAACACTGCTCTTACAGTCACCACTATGGTGACACAATCATATTTTAGATGCTGTGAAATAGAAAAACAAACATATTTTTAGAGCCACAGAAGATTCAAGGAGACTCAAGGCCAAGTGCTGTCGGTGTAGGCTGGCTGCTTAAGAAGGGTTAAGCTTGAGCAGTCTGACCACAAGCCCAGTCGGTCTGCACAGGCTGGACTCCAGGTCAATGATTGGGTCCAAGTGGAAGAAAAAATTAGAAAAATACTCAGAAATACAATGGTGATTTTAATTCCCCTTTTCTCCCGCTCCACAAAGGTAGAATATTTTTCTATGACATTTTTGAGATCAGGCAAGTTTTGATGGATGCACTCAACATCATTTTAAAACCACTTTTGCTAATACCTCTCATACTGATTCTTTAAGCCAACCAAATCATTCATTTGTGACACAAGTCAAAATATATGGGCAATGTCAAGTACTCTGTACAGAACTCCAGAGGACAGTTGTAAAGGTTAATGATTTAGGAGACCCAGAATCAAAGGAGAGAGGTTCACACCAAGTTACCTGCTAAGAATATAATTATGTTTAAGCTAGAAATCTGATATTTCTCACCATATCAGTAAAAATAACGCTGACAGACACTGACCTTCTATGTTCTCAAAAAAAGATTGATTATTTTTAAGAAAAAAAAATACATTCCTTATGTTCCTTCCTCTGGTTATAAGATACCAGAGAAGCAGAAAACAACTTCAGTTCTCCCACATCTCTGCAAGTAGAGACAGAAAGAGAAGAGCTATTTGAAGTACTTTTTTGGCTCTCCTTGATTTTAAGTTTTGAGTAGCATAGGAGGATACTGAAAGTTTCTGATGGCTTTTAAAGAACAGGTGGAATTTAACCTGACCTACTGTAGAAGAGAACTCCCAGGAAAAAGGAACAGAAAAAAGACAAAAACCACAGGTGAAGCCAAGAGAGCAGACATGAAAGATGGATTCACAAAAGCTAATTTTATCCTATATAAGATGACTTCATAGAACTGTCTCCATAGGACTTGAAAAGAGTCAGATGTAATAAAAAAAAAAAAAATAAATCTAAAATTACTCTCTTGTTCTGAGTTACCTAGTGGACTTTCCTGTCTTTTGCAAATGATTATATAGTGATATGAGGGAAGTTAGTGTTTTTGGGCTGAAGTTCACAATTTGAGTGAAATGAATGCTAATCAGAAGAGAAAGAAAATAAAAGTCATGCTTAAAAGTCAGTAATTAAACCTGAACTAAAAATACTTTCTTACCATTAAAAGTAAAAAAATTAAAAAACCCCAGAAAATTAATTTCTAAAATATTAAAGACACCAAGATTGATGAGAATCCCTGAGCATATTATTTGTTCAGAATACATTCATTTTTCTCTTAAAAAATAAAAATTAAGTAAGAAATAGTAATAAATGGAATAATGATTAAAAAATTTTGAAAATATTTATTCTATATTGCTTGTGACCTTCATGCCTTTGGCCACCTTAGTACTCAGAGTATTTCAGAGAAATTATAATTTTTCTGAAACTTCATAATCCTTATGCTAACACTATGAATTTTCTTCTAAGAGGAGCATATTATTTCAAAAACAAATGCAGATTGCATTCAGAAATAGAGTTATAGAGTAAATCTGTGTCTTATCCTGATATAAACTTCATTACAGGTCACATAAAGTTCTCAGAGCTTCCTGCATTATCCAGTTATGAGACCTGGATCAGGTCAATGGAACTTCTTCTTTTAACTAAACTCAGTATTTTAAAACTGATTGATACCTGTCAAACAAGCTCAGGCAGCAGAGGAGCAGGTTTATTATACTATGAATCTGTCTGTGTGATCACAAGTGTGGTTATGTATATGAATTTCTATGTATGTATTTGTACATACATACATACACATTTATTGTTCTGCTTTGAATTTCCTTAAGTCTCCTCCTTAAAATTTGTAGGTACCATTAATTTTAAAATGCAGTATAGAAGGATCACACTGAGACTCCTTGTTTTTCATTCTCCCTTAATCCACCCACATAAATGAACAAACAACTCTTCCCACTGAACACTCCCTCCTAGCACCTGGGAATGTTAGGAAACCGTTACTTTCCTTCTGCTTTTGTTTGTGGAGAGATTAAAAAAAAGATCTCCAGATTTCAGTGTTGACATGTTTGGCAGAGGAAATAATTGTTACAAAACGGAAAAGTAAGCAAAAATACAGCAAATAATGGATGCCAATTTGCATAATAGTTTTGACTGAAAATTCTCTAGAAACCCTACTGAATGTTTAAATGAACTCATTAATACACTGGTCTTTTTAACTTACTAAAGTAGTAGCAATTTTTGTAATTATCCTTCACTGCTGAATAAAGCCTTAAAGTAGCAAAGGTGTTGTTTGAAAAAATTTAAAAAATAAAAAAGGCAAGAAATAAATACTAATCCTCTTACAGAATTGTAAACTTGGAAAATTCTGGAGGCTTATTTTCATCCCAGACTTTTTAAATAAGGTTTCTATTTTATTAAAATTGAGTTTTAAAATGGTTCTTTAATGAAAAATTTTAAATTTTAAATGTCATGTACAGATTTCAAAGTAAAAACCTGTAGTGTTTAAACTTAAAGAAATACCAATCTAAACATTTCGTCTTAATTAGAATCTATAATCTAAGTGAAACTATGAAAGAGAAATTGTGATCTTGCTACAAGATATTATTTTGACCCTTCCCTGTTTACGATGGTGTAATTCAAATTCTCTCCTTGTAGCATTCTGTCTTTGCAATTTTCAATTGAATATCTGCTCATTTGAGGAGGAGATTCTTTGCCATTAGCCTCTGGTGTTTTCTTGTTTCCTGGGTTTAGGTATCTCAGTGCTTGTCATTCTGGCTATTCTAATTCCCTGAGGATTTTAATTCACTTTCATTTTATTCATATCCACTGATTTAAAGAAGATACAGATACCAAGAGCACAGATACTCCTGCTTTTGCAGTAGTGCCCCCCAGCCTTGCTGTCAGAGCCCTAACTCTAATACATAAACAGAGAAATATAGAAAACTTCTGTTGTGAAGAAAAAAGCCCTGCAAGAACAACTAATGATGGTCAAGTCCACTGAAGTTCACAGCAAATTGACAAATTCACAGAGTAAACATAAATTACAGAGCAAGAAATATTCACCAAAAGGTGAAGAATGAAATTTGAAACCCCAAGTGAGGAAGCAAGCAGAAATAATGAATCAGAATATTCACAATATTTTTTTTTTTTTTAATTTGTCTGTTTATTAAAGGATTAGTTGTTGCCTTCATGCTGTGTCAGCTTTAATCAGCTAATCTGTAACTCACAAGAAAAACGGATTGCATCTAAGGCTGACAAGCCAATATAGCAGCTATGGCACTGAACTCCAACCACCGTTCCAAGTAGTAAAATGAGCAGTTGGACTGTGTGTATTTGACTAATGTCCTGGGTCATTAGTGATGTAGAAACAAATGGATAACAAATGGTTTTGTAATATTATTCTGGTTTTTTTCTGCTTGAAGACTGAAAAAATTTATCCATCAAGATATCACAGGATCAGTCCAACATGAAACTGACATCAGGGGCAGCTCAGGGGGAGCAAAGGGAACAGAAGATTTGATGCATCCTAAGCCCTTACTCTTGCAGTCTGAATTAAAGTCTTTTTAACAGCTGTTGCCTTGCAAGTATGGGGCCATTCAATGATACACTCATGGCTACACCAGTCATATAAGACTTCACCAGAACCGTTCCTTTCAAAGTTACTTTTTCAAAACTGACGATCTTTTTATATTAGTGGTTCAGGGAAGTCTAGGAAAAAAGGATATTTCTTGACTTATTTCCTGTTTTCAATAGACCTAATTTTAACCACCTGGAAGTGTAATCTGACATAAATTGTCAGCTACAAAGTGGCCAGCTACAAATTGCAAGGACTTTGAAAACATCTGTTTTTTCTACTGGATCAGGTTTAAAACAATGGCACTTTTCTGGCAGAAATTAATTTACTTTTCAGTGTTCTGTTTCAGGGTATTATGGAAAGCAAAAGGGATGTGTTGACTATTAAGGATTATCAATATACACTATATCACAGAGTGGAAGATGTGAGGGGCAACTGGAGACAGATTAAGGAGAATCAGACAAAAATCAAAACTGTATATTCATAGAATCCTGCTGTGATAATAATGGAAGAGGATGAGCTTCATCCAAACTCTGAAAATTACAAGCCATAAAACAGATAATATCTAATATATATTGAGGAGTCATTTATGTTTTATAACTTTTAACATTTTTTTAAAGATTCAAAACTTGTAGATGTTGTAGCACAGGTGATTTAGATGAGGAAGTAGGGATTTAAATGAAGAAACAACAATATCTTTACAAATAATGGTCAGAAAAATAATGAAAAAGGGACAGGAATACTAATGGAGGGAAGAAGATATTTGTGATTCAGCATCTTTAGAATGAACTGCATTTTTAAAAGAGACATTGTTTTCTTCATAACTAAATACTGAGATTTTTTTAAGATGTTAACATGATTGCAAATGTATTTGTGACAGGGGCAATAATTCCATCTAGGAAACCTAGAAAAATTCTGAGTAGGAATAATAATACTGCCTGAAGCATTTACATTTTTTGACACAGAGATGAAAAAAACTTATTTTAAGAACTTGAGAATCCTTTTTTATTCCTCTCCTTACACTTCATAGATGCCTCTTGTTCCTGATAAGATTGCCATGATGTTGGCTAAGCAGTATCTTCAGTTTCAATTATGCACACAACCTTGAAGATGTTAGAAGAGATTTTATCACCTGCAAAGATGGGCATCAATTATGTATGTGTGCACCAGATTTTCTAGGAAGTTAGAATGACAGCATGTGATGGAAAATACTGTGAATATTTTCTCATCCTCTCTCCACTGAGAGTTTTCCAAAAACTATCATTTGATCATTGGTTTTGATCACTGATTTAGCTGTGGCACTGGTAAAAATAAATGGCATGTATGTGTTTCAGGAGAAAAAAATATTTTAAGCTTCTGAATATATTGCTTATCTTCTAAACAAAATGAATCAATGTTATTATTTCACTTAGATTTCACAATAGTGTAACAGAGTTAATGGAAATACCTGCACTAATAGCAGGAGAAAAGTATAGAGTAAAGCAGGCTCTTTTTAAAAACCTTTTCCCTTTCAGAAATTTGCTATTTATCAAAGTGAAAATCAACCCATTCTACTAACATGCTAAGATTTAAGTACAAAATTGAGTGAAAACAGTTTGCTGAGACTATCTAAATATTAAGCAGTCTGAACTACATTTTTCAAAGTCAAGAAGAAATAATGTTTTAATTAACAGATTAGAGTATTTTGTTTCTATTTTAGGCCTCCCTGATTGTTTTTAAGAGAAATTTCATCAGCCCTAGAATATAATACTTCCTTTAGAAGTACATAAACATTATGTATTTAAGACCAATGAAGATTTAGTAGATGAACTGTTCTTTGAAGCATGCAGTGTTGGCCAGCCAGAAGTATTCCTGAATTTGGATTGTACTCAAGTGAGAGAAAAGAAAGAAGTAACTGGCAGAAATGATGGATTGAGAGGTAAAAGAAAGCATTTTAGTTCTCGTGTAAAACAATTTTCATTACAGAACTGGGCAAGTTAATAAAATATTTTATTTCTAAATGAGAAAAACACTTGGATTAACCCCAAAAAGAGGATTTTTTTTTAGTTGAATCACCAGACTCCTATTACAGTTTCTCTAATTCACAATAGTTTTGTTACAGTTTTAAAGGTTCTACCATGATCTAGTATCAGTAGGAGCATAAGGTATGGAGTTCCATCATGTAAAGTTACTTCATCAAATAAATGAATATTTCAGATTTTCATTTTCAATCAGGATAAAAAAAAATTGAAATATTGGACCTTATCATAAAATGTTGAGGTCGGTAAAATCCTTGACTGAAGGCCATGGGAAAATCCCTTATAGTTGCAGAGAGTAAAGTATTACCCACATTGCCTCCTGTTTAGTTTTATGTAAATGTTGCCAGAAAGGTCTACAGTTTCTTTGTTATCATTGGTTAAGATTTGGTGCATTATTTTACACATTCTTAATCCCCAGTTTTTATTTATCCCTTTCCCTCAGACTCCACTCCTACATTTGTTTATATAAATTACTGTAACCCCCCAACCTTCACCTTTTGTGTGCATGCCCGTATGCTATTCAAATTCTGCATTTAATATTTTACTTATTAAAAATTTTTACTTTTCAGGTCACACATTTGCCCCTCCTTTTTGTCTCACACCAATTACCTCCAAGGCAGCACCCAGTCAGACCATCCAGGCCTAGCATCCTAAAATAAAAGACTGTAGAAGAAAAGGTTAGACGTGTAACCAGCTATTTGTTTTAGAAACATAAAGTAAATCTCAATTAATGGACTTGGAAGATGTAACACTAGTTTCAGAAGGAAAAAATTAAGAGACAAAACCCAAAAGATTTTCTTTGGACAACATCTGAACACTAGTTCCACTGAAAGCACCTTTAAAAATGCTTCCGTATTAATGACTCATTTTAACATGATGAGAACTAAACCTTTCAGCTTATTAGCCAATATGTGGTCTTTGAAAAAAAGAGTGAAGACATTTTTAGGTAGCTGAAGCTGGCAAAGGAAATTATTCAGCAGGGCAGATATCATCTTTTGGCAGAGAGTTTAGCAAAACACAGATGAAGTTCCTAACAGCTCATGTTCCTTAGTTCATTCCCCTTCTCTCTTTGATCACTGCTTTGGCAGCATCTATTATATTACTGAAAAGCCCATTTTCATTAAATGGCTGTGTTGATTTGGAGTGACAGTGTTTTTCAGTCACTTTAGTAAATGAGCATTTCTCCTCAGCAATCTTCTGAAAAGTGTCAAGAAAAGACAGTATTTTCAAAAAACTCTGAAATTACATTGCTGGAGTTGTGAGATAACTGCATTACTACAACTGATGCCTTTTCTCTTTTGGTCAAAATAAACCCTTTATAATAACAACAGTGACAGCAGACACCTGTTTTAACCCTAGAAAATACTGTGAGTGGGGGGATGGAGAAGAATACTAGGAATACTTTGTGTCATTTTAATGATTATCAGAGTTGAGAAGAAGAGGTTAAATCTTTTTCTGTCATGCAATTATGTCAGAGGAGTGGTGAAGTTCTGTGCTTGGTGTGTGTATTACTTGTTCTATTCTCAAATAAACATTTGAGTATTTGATTGCAAGACATCAGCAACAACAAAGAAATAATAAAAAGGAATTTTCTAAAAATATTATGCTCAGAGTTATGCTTCACAGATTTTTCTATGAAGAGGAGTGATGGTGGATGAGGGAGAAAGTTCCCAATAGTATTTATTTAACTCAATTACTACAATTTGGGTAATAACTTCTCCTTAGGCAAGTAATTTTCCTATATCATCCACTGTGCTGAAAGGAATAAAAATAAATTCTAGTCTGTAAATTGTAAGCAGCAAGTCAGACATGAGACATTTCATTGTCTGCAGAAAATCACAGTGGGCTGGTCCATTATGGGGTTACTTGTGCATTGAGTTCATGTGAGTTATTGTCATTCCTGATGTGGTATCCTGGAGAACAGATGGGAATATGTAATTTAAAGTCAGGAGTGTTGACCTGCTCTGATTCAGGAATTTTACAGAAGTTTTCTGCTTAGGTAAGAATTAGAAGTGAATAATTTCTCATCTACTTGCTTTGGAGTGGGACAGAAGGAAAACAAATATTTAATTTTTTTTTACCAATTGTTCCCAAAAGTAGAAGTTTCCAGCCCAGTTTGGAAAGGATAGATAAAATTATTTTAAAGAGTCAGAGAAAGCCTTAGTTTTGAGGACTTTTTATACACTAATAGAGGTCTTACACTTCTCCAGTTTAGTATTTTATACTAAATTATGGGATATACTAAATTTATGGGATTTGTTTGCCAAAATATTTATAAGAAGAGAGAGAAATAAAAAAAAATGTAATTTGGAGACAGAAGGCCATGAGTTAACAAACCCTTATTTTGTCAAGCAAATTTATTATAGAAAATAAAACAAAATAAATAAAACAAAAGAAGTTAGAACCTTCATCCTGCTTCATCTCCCTCACTTTCCCACAATATTAAGTTTATAGACTCATAGAATCATTTATGTTGAAAAAGGCTTTAGGGATCATAAACTAGTTCACTAGATATTGGCTTTCCTTCCCTACAGGAACGTCTTTGCTGCTCTGGGAATGTCAGGAGTAAAGTTCTGTTGCTTCCCACTATGCAGCTGCTGGTAGTTACTGGGAATCACTAGCTAAGGTCAGGCATTTGCCTCCATGCTTCTCTCCTATCTCCAGGACCTTCTCTGATCTTGAGAGCTTTCCTACAGCTAGGATCTTCCCTTTACTCTTTCTGGACTTCTTTCTTCTTGCCTCACCCTCCTCTTTCTTCCACATTTCCTTATTTTTTGCAGCACTTTCGTTGTGAAACAACAAGTCCCTGGTTTTCACAATCAAAATGGGCAATTTGCATAAACAAATGTTCTCAGTTTTGTAATTTTGGGGGTTTTGCCTCCCGTCTCTACTGAATGGAGGATTCACTTCTGTTTAAACTAAGTGTTTTCAAAATTTGCAACAAGTTCATAACAGAGACAGCTAGCAAGTATCAGGTTTCCCCTTGAAAATTCAAGAACTCACTTTTGCACATTTAATCAAAAACACACAGACATCCAGTTAGATTCCATGAGTTTACATTCAAAATTAAAGACTTTTTTTCATTTTTTTTCATTTTTATCTCCACATGCAGCACATGGGAAAGTGTCTTTCTCCAATAAGCAGCTTACCTCTTAATAAATAGATTTTTGGAGAGAAGGGAGAAATCCTTTCCCTTTGCTTTTAAAATGTGAAATGGTGATCCACATGTTGTCAAGCTGATCCCTTGACCATTTTATTTTCTGTCTTTGCAAGGTCTGCTAGCTCTAGATACAAGTTCCTGCTAAAACAGAGGGATTAGGGAATTTGACCAAAATTTCATCTTCACCTGTAATGCATATTAAACTATCAATTAATTCCTCACATGAGGAAACATGGATTTTTCATCTGACTGCCTCAATTCCAGAAGAACCAACCTGAAGGTTGTTTGCTGTATAGACTCTGAAAATGTGTATAATTTCCGATTCTGATCATTACATAATTTATCTGTAGAGATTGCTGGTCTAAGAATAAACTTCAGTTCAGCTTCGGTCACAAGTTGCCATGAATTTCTGGAAAACATACAGAAATATATTTCTGCATAGGAGTCTTTCAGGTTTAGAAAGACCTGAGCAAGGTTTTGAAAAGTTCATTGCTACATTATTATTTTATCAAGTTGCCTAAATTCATACAGATGCTCAGGCTTTAATCTAAACAGACAAAAGAAAAATCTTTCCTCTTACTACCTTTTTTTAATAAATTGTTTGACTACTGAATTGATTCATAACTGCATTGGCTCAGAGACCTAACCAAAGTTTTCAAAGAACATCTTTCTTTGCAGCTGCGCAAATTTAATGTCAGGAAACATATCAGACAGTAGCTGTTATAAAGAATACAATACTATAATGTAAGAGACTACAAACTATTGGATCTTATATCTAATTCCAACAAGTGCATCAAACCTCCTAAATATAACAGAAAAAATAGGATTAGAGTGCTTAATATTCTGTCTTCAGACAGATGGAATTCACCTTATCATCTACACAATTTTTAGGTTTAAAGTGGGTTTTTTTTATGGTAATGATGGAGGATTTTAAACTATAATAAACTAATTAATGGCCTAATCATGTGTCACATAAATTATTTTTTAAAAAGTATAAATATTCAAATAATTTAAATATTTGGATTAATCAGCCATGCTTCTGTTATTTCTATTAATTTTTTTTTTGCTGGGGGATTTATTGTTTGGGGTTTTTTTTTAAATACTTTTAGTTTTACCACAGATTTTACTAGAATGGTTATTAAAGATTTTGAGGGGAGGATGTTACTGTGGCTATTTTAATGAAAGATTAAATTCATATTCCTACACATAGTCTGCTAAGAATTTCCTAACTGAGGTATATGATGTAATTGTTTAATTTCTTTGCCATTTACCTTGTGTCCTTTTTATTTGTGTTCTGTTCAAAACATATGGCAGAATACCAAAAAAGGCAACCACCTGTTTACCACATTGTTGGATAATACTTTCTCAAGTAAATAAAACTGCAAGGAAGTAAAAAGGGATTTCTATTTTTCTATAGACAAATTATCATGAGTAGTTTGGAGAAATCCAAAAAGTTAGATGTGATGAAGGTAATGTGGAATCACACAAAGAAAAACAGAAAGGAAAAAGCTAGAGGAAAAAACCCAACAAAATAAAAACAACAAAACAAAACAGAAATCTTCCTGGGGATTGACTTTGTTGCAGTACAGTAAGACCTTAAGACCCTGAGAGTCTCTGAATTCAGACCTGATCAAAAAGCACGACCTTACCGAGGAAGGAAAAAGGAAGAAAAATGGCAGATTTGTTACCAATTCCTTTTATTTCAAGCTTTTCAATAAATCCATTTCTATTGTGCTTCAAACAATGCTTTATCTTAATGTGTTTGCTGATAATATATCCAGGTGGGGTTTTTAAGGATGACAACATGTGAAAAGAAAAATGTTACAAGAATCTAGTGAAAGAAATACATGTTTTACTCCTACTAGATATACCATTGCTCAGTTGCTGATGTATTTTTATTTTTTTTTAGGTCAAATTTCTCTGCTGGTTCTGGTCTCGTTCCATATTAGCAGGTTTCTGTTTGATGAAAAAGAATTCTGAATTTTAGTTCAGGAACCTATCACATTTGCTACATGTATCAGCTACTGGTTAAGTACAAAAACACAGGTACTCTTTCTTTGTAACACTAGTTACTCAGTTGCCAACACAAGCAGCTCCATTGGCAGCACGATCCACAGCACAGGGTGCTCTAGCACAGTGGACTGGGGCATTCTGAGCTGGAGCAGCCTCAGGGGCAGCCAAGAAAGCCACTGGGAAAGCTTGTGCAACAGCAGCTGACAGACCTGAGCAGGGCCAGAAGGAATGCTGGCCAGGCCTCCCCATTCATAGAAGAACCCTTTGGTAGCACTAGCAGCAAGGAGTGCTCTAAGCAGGGTGGGAAAACTGGCCTGGTGTGTAAGCCAGGGCACGGAACAGCCATTTGTGGAAGGGCACGCATGAAGGGCGCTGCAGCCCTGCCGGCTTGACCAGGGAGCAGGGGCATCTGCCCATCACAAAGCCATGGTGTCTCTGAGCTCTGCACCACCACGACTGATGCAACAGCCCAGGCAGAGCTCTGGTGGGAGCATGATGCACACCCAGGATCTCAGCTGCAGGGTGTGTCCTGCTTTCATGGCAGCCAACACACTTGTAGGATGAGAGTCCTGGTACAGGAAATCTGCTTGGTAACAGATGCCAAGGGGGAAGTGAATAAGTTGAGGATCATCAGGGAGCCTGAAAGGTAGATTACTGGAATCACACTGCCTTCCCTGGGACAGGCCAGACAGGCAGACAGGACAAATGGTATGGAGTATTCCCTATCTTTGCCCTACCTGGTTGAACGTGTTGGCTCAAGCAGTCGGGGGGAAGGTGATAAGTTCTTGCACGGCACACCAAACGAATCACTGAACAATGCTATGATTTCACAGATACACAGTTTTGCAAATGAAACTGAACAATAACAAACATAAAGGTTCATCTAGGTTGGGAGTGCTTCTGAGGTTGTCCTACAATGTGTGTCAAAATTGCTTTCATAAAGAAGATAACTTGCAGACACAGCGGATGAATCAACAAGGGGAGGCACCCCACTGGACCTGCTGTTTGTGAAAAGACAAGAACAGGTGGGTGATGTGGTGGCTAAAGGCCATATTGTGCATAGAAATAATGAAAACATAATATTCAAGTTGTGGGGACATAAGGAACTGTGTTCAGCTTTGGGCACCTCATTGCAAAGAAAACATTGAGGTGCTGGGCTATCTAAAAAAGGGCAACAAAGCTGTTGAGGGGTCTGGAACACAAGTCTTATGAGGACCAGCTGAGGGGTTATTTAGCCAGAGAAAAGGAGACTCAGGGGAAACTTTATTCCATTCTACAACAACTGGGAAGGAGGCACAGAATCACAGAGTTCAGAAGCACAGAATATTCGGAGTTGGGAGAGACACACAAGAATTATTGAGTCCAACCCTTAAGTGAATGGCCCACATGGGTATTGAATACAGAGCCTTGGCATTATTACCATCAAGCTCTGTCCAACGTGGTGATATGAGAAAAAAATTCTACCCCAAAAGGGTTGCCAAATTTTGGAACAGGCATCCCAGGGGGATCACTGAGTCCCCATTCCTGTGGATATTTAGAAGTCTTGAAGCTGTGGTGCTTAGTGACGTTGTTTATTGGTGGACTTAGCACAGCTGGGGTAATGGTTGGGCTTGATAACCCTCAAAGTCTTTTCCAACCTTAGTAGTTCTATGGTTCTATGAATAATAAAACTTATCTTCATGATGGAAAAACATTAATTGCATTTTTAAAAGAAAGCTAATGATATCTGAGTTCCTGTCTTGATTTCAGTATTTTTCTCTCATTGCAAATTGCTTTGCTTTTCTCAAAATGCTGAGATGATGTCAAATACTCCTATTAATATGGGCAAAAGGAAACATATTTAACAGAGATGATGGGTAAACATTTAATGAGGACACTTTGAATAATTCTTAGCTGTCTATAAATAGTTGACAAAACTGATTATAAATTTAGGCATCATGCCTGGTATATGAAGTGAGAAAAAAGCAATCTGAACAGCTTTAAAGCTTGTCTTTGAAGTGCCAAGGGTGATACCCATTAGGCCACTTAGGTTTTGGGTGGGGGGGGTTATTGGTTGGAGTTTTTTTATTGTTCTTTTACTGCATTATGCTTTAAAGTACTTATTGATAAGGCAGTTTTTAGGGAATTCTGAAATTCCTGTGTTTACTATAATTTGATAATATGTGTCTGTTTTCCTTATTATTCAATTACATGATGGCAATTTAAATACTGCAAACTAGAGTATGGTAATGAGCCCTTCAGGGAATTAAACTTAAATCAGCCTGGTAACTGAAACTAGTAAAGAACACAGCAGCTTGCATGTCTGCTGATACGTTGTTTTGACATCCTATGATACCTCTATGCTCCCTAGTTCTCCTGATGGGGCTGTTGGTATTGTTGATTTTGCATAAAGAGCTGAAGGTCTGGATTTTTCAATCCACCCAGAGCTGTTAACTATGTGCTGGGATAAATTAGACATCATCAGAGGGTTGATGAAAACTGTAGAGGAACTGTAGAATACTCCTCTTTGTGCAACCAGCCATCCACCAGGATCACCTTTAGCAGGTCTTTCTGTGCTTTCTTCATGGTTAGAGTTTAGTTTTGCTTTTGCTGCTCTGTGATTCTTAGGACATGTAAATCTTTTCCTCAACTCATGGACAGCAAATTTCAAGAAAGCACCATTTCACTGTAGCTAGAGCTGCCTTTTAGCACAGTGAAATAACTTCCCTTTTCCAGAATTCAATTGTATCAACCTAGTTTCCATGAACACTGTTCTAAAGTTCTGTCACATTGCCAATGCCCCTCAGTTTTGTAGCATTTGCAACTTTTGCTAAGTTCAGCGTGACTGGTCCTTCTGGTATGCCTTTTCTCTTGCTATGTTTCTTTTTTTTTCTATATTATCTGTTTTGGCTGGTCCTTACATATATTGTGCCTGTGAGTGCTTAGCCTTGCTTTGCTTTCTAAGGCTCATATACATACGTTGTATTTATGTCTATTTAACCTCAGGATTTGCCATATATATTTTGATGCATAGTTTGCCACCAGTGTTACCTTTAAATGTCTGCCAAGCAAATAATAATAAATTCAAAGAACAGATGATGAAATGTCACAGTTTGTGGAGTTGTTTTCAGGCACATTTCACATAAACTAGTAATTGTGGAAGCTTTAAAGACTGTCTCAAAAAAATTAGATATAACCATGTTTCTGCCTTCTGGGCAAAACCATTCTAAACAGTTCAGTTCCAGCACTGGTTTAATAGTCTGAATTTTTTCACAAATTTTGAACAGCCATTGTCACTGACACTGTAAAAAACTATTGGGATCACTCAATGGCTGGTGATCCAGTGCTTCCAGAACTTTTAGGTTTTTGCCAAGAAATCTGGGTATTTTGACCAGGTAGTTTTAACCATTTTCATCATAGTCTGTTTCTTCTTGAGTTATATTTTGCTCCTCACGGCTCAGGCACACATTCAAGAACAGAAGTCATATGGATGATCAGTTGCTGAAGTACACTTTATAACAAGATTAATTATAAGTTCCAATTCCTTAAAATTAATCTGAATGGTTAGCTTGGATAAAAAATTGACATTAGAGATATTTGGAGCAACAAGCTATGTTCCAAGACCTTTTGAAAACCCTTGAGGCTGAAGTACACCAGGCACATTTGACATTCCATCTTTATAGCCAGGAAATTGAAAAGAATGCCAACTGGGCTGCACAACTCCAGCATCTGCACAATAGATGACATTTCAGAAAAGTTGTGTGTTTTTAAGTTTTTTAATTATTTTGGATTTTCAGATATTTTTGGGGGTGGGAGGGGACAATGAAAACACATTTGTATTTAATATAAACAATATTAAAACTTAAAGAAATTTTCAAATTAAAATCTTGACTTTTATTAAATTCTTATGTCAGTAAATCAATTTACAGAGTTTCTCATTTCGAGTGTAAATAAAAGCTTTATCTTGAAAATAGATTTAAAATAAGAATATTCTGAAAGTTATAACAGGTAAGCTTTAGTTTTTTTCTAAAAAAAAAAAAAGACTGTAGGTATGCTTTATCATACTATTCCAACAGTGCATGCCAGACAGTTTTCTTAGGCTAAAAACAAACAAACAAACAAACAAATAAATAAATAAATAAATTAATTTTATTTTTCATTTCATATGAAATGGAGAAGATTCATATATATATTTCTACTTCTCTGTTGTCTATTTGAGGAAAAAGAGGAACAATTCAGCAATTTAATTTCATTTGGGTCACTGTGACAGAAAAGTCACATATCCTTATGCATAAGAGAGAAAGATTCTATTTCAGTCTGTGCAAATGTTCTGCAACAAAGATGCAACGGGCAGTTAGAAACACTGGGCATTACCACTCTTTTTGTCTTTGTTTCACCAAAGTGGTAAAACAGGCACAGTCCTTTTAGTTATGGATTACACTGCATTTCTTGTGAAAGTTCTTGAGTGTTTTGGCAAACTGAGAATGCTCAGCATGAATTTCATCTAAGTAAAAAATCACAGTGTGACTTGGCATTTAGGTACTGAGCTCTTTTGAAAAGAAGAAAGGGTACTAATCTCAGCTTTTCAAAGAATACAACCAAAATACATTTTCGTTTTGCTGGTTTCTACACAGAAGCAAACTATAAAATAAAGGAAATAAGAATTAAAACAAGTCTCTTGAGATTATCAGTCTCTAGAGAGATTGTTATCAATCTCATCTATCTCATCTCACCCTTTTGAACAACGTGTGAAGGCATAACTAGAGAAGCTGCTGAAATCAATGCAAATTAGTGTATCTTGTGGTAAAATGTGATTGTACTGCACAGTATCATAGAATTGTTCAGGTAAGAAAGAACCTCTGGAATTCTAGTTCGATGTTCCTGTTAAGAGTAGAATCAATTATAGTAGGCTACTTAGGGCTGTGTCCAAGCTGAATTATCAATGTCTTTGAAAAAGGAGTATCCACAACCTGTCTAGGGTACTTGGTTCAGTGTTAGACCACTTTACAGTAAAAAAAATCTTTTCCTTGTGCTTACACATGATTTCTTGTATATAAGTTAGTGTCTTGTCCATTCACTGAATATCACTGAGAGATGGTTTTCTTCTTCACACCCCCTAGCAGGGTATTCCCCTTTAGGAATTTAGACTCACTGGTAAGCTTTCCCCAAGCCTTCTCTTCTCTATGCTGAACAATCACTGCTCTTTCAGCCTCTCCTCATGTCTGACACTTAAAGTCCTTAATGACCTTCATGATCCTTTGCAAGATTTACTCCACTATGTCCCTGTCTCCTTCCTAATGAGGAGCTCAGACAGACCACAGTGCTCAGACACAGCACTCCAGAGGTGGCCTCTCCAGTGCTGAGTTAAGGGGAATAATTAACTCCCACAATTTCCTGACAATGTTCTTTCTAGTGGAGCCTGGGAAATTGCTGCCCTCTTTTTCTGCAATAATTAATTACTGGCTAATTTTCAATTTTCTCATCATTGAGTTCTTCTCTTCTCCAGCTGCTTCCCAGTACTCGTGTACTCGTGCATGGACTTATTTCTTCCCAGGTGCTTCAGATTTCATTCTACTGAAATATTTGATGTTATTATTGGTCCTTTTCTCCTTCCTACCCAAGCAGTTATTGCTTAAATTTTTTTTTTATATTTTATTATTTTTATTTTTCTTTCTTATTTCATAATTTCTTTAGATGTATCTAATGTAAAAACTATGTAGAGCTGTCCCAAAGACATTTAAGAAATGCACACTATGCTTCATCTAAAAAATCTCAAATATTCTTTCCAAGAAGTTTCTTTTCATGAGAAATGCTAATAGACCTACACTATTGTATGGTCTTTCAATGTGCATTGGTTCCTCCAGACAAAAATGGATGCCTTTAGTAGTGTTAGGCATAACAAAGCAAGAAAATTCAGTGATCAAGTTGTTAAGATCCATTTACCAAGAAATGCCTCTGCCTGAATTAAGGTGCAAACAAGGCCATAAGACAAAGTCAGTAGTATGGATATTATTAAACAAAACAAGGTGAGGTAGAGAGATAGAAATAGAAAGGTTGTGGAGGGGAGAGACAGATGGATTAAGCAGAAAAGTTACCATCCATGGATCTAGTGGTGTCCTATTGGTTTGTCTTCACACTGGGCTTCTCAGTGGTGGGGGGTTCCAAGGCTGATCAAAACTTTTCACTATTTATACGTTTTAGTCAACAGAGGAACTAATGTTTATTGCCCACACAGTTCTCCTACTCTTGATTAAATTATTCTGCCAACTCTAATGCTAATCACTCTGCATGCTCATTCTTTCTTTTCTTTTGAGTCCATGGGTTTCCTGAGTCAATAGTTAGTGACTCTGGTCTCCCCCAGCTGGAATTACTTTTTGCCCATTCTGAGATGATTTCAGCACAGCTGTTGAGTTGGTTTTTCTTGTGGCCCATAAATTCTTTCTTTTTGTCTCTTGTTAGTGATACATTCTTCTCCCCTAGGTTCGTTAACCACACCTTTAGTCTGAAGTAACCCTTGGACAATTGTACCACTTTCATATCATCTCAATTCTTGTCTTCTTCTTAATTTACAGTCCAAGATTTAGATTCCAGGTATCCAAGAAGGATAATTTGGCATGGGGGGTACAGATGCTATCTGTCCCATAACTTGTGTTGATCTTTGTTTGACTGGTGATGTGTGTTGTGATGCGAGCAGCTGCTTCTTTACAAATTTTGTCACAGTGGGGATATTTGTCTGGCTGCAGTACCCAGGCAGTGCTAACCAGATCTCACCTCTGCCAGGCCTGGAATCAGCACCATCCTGTCACTCCCTTCTGTGCCTGTCTCATGGCAAACTCCTTCTGCAGCCTTAACAGTGTTTGAGACATGCAACTGTTCTCTTTAAGTCCTTAAACAAGTTTTTTTTTTTTTTCCTTCTGTCAAGTTTATTTCTATCAGAAATTTCCTAACTGTCTTCTGTGTGCTAATATATTTGAGATATATATGTCATACATATAAAGGTGTGTGTTTATATATGCATACAGACAAATACATATAGTCATAAATATATTTATGATTAAATGTATTTAAATATCAATTATCAAAAATAACATCTATAATAGTTTTAATGTAGTTAATATAATAAATGTGTTTAATATATTTCTTGAATATTTAATATGTCTTCAACAGCTCTCTCTACTTAACAGCAAAATGGGTAAAGAATCTCTAGTTGTATTCAAAAATTAATAATATAGAGAATTTTCCTTAATGTTTAATATTTAAATGTTCATGAAAAGTTTCCTTCCCTATATCTGATTTTAGTCCCTTATTTTATATTAAAAGTAGTATTAATTTTAACTTGATTCTTTCTCAATGTAAGTCACTGACGGTTGTAATAAATCTTCATCAATGAAACTGAGAAGCTACAAATCCATCTCTTCTCTGTCATAGTAAATAGTTAAAATTACTGTATATTAATATTCATATTATATGATGTCTTTTTTTCTTTTTGGAATAGCACTTGACTAATTTTAAGAGGTCAACCAATACAAGGAGTTTGTTAATAGAACTCTTTATTGCTATGCAAATTTGTTCATAAAATATCTATATTAAGAACAAGATCTAATTTTTCAAGGATGTCAGTGAAAACAGGCATCCTAATTCAAATTTTATGACATTTTTATTTTTGAAATGTGTTCAAAATTATCATCATTTTAAGAATACATTTTGCAGATTTTATCTGTATATTTTAGACTTCATAACTAAGTAAATCAACTTGAAAAATAATACATTATAAGTTTTCTTTCCTGTTAGAATATAAAACCTCTAACAGAAAATAGTTCCTCTGTAGCACTCTTTTTCCTGCAACACTTTAGAAACAGTAGAAAATTATTCTTTTCTCTCTGTGTTTCATTGTTCTCTTCAGACATTTGCTACTAAAATTAACCAGAGCAGGCTCCATTTTCTATCTATTCAATTGTTTTTATTAGATTATATCATGCCTGCTCCCTCAAATTGCTCAAGGATTCAGCACATAATACAGACGAAAGCCCCCACAGCCAAAAGTTATGCTACAATTAGAATGACATCTTCTACCAGCACTGTCATGCTTACCTCTACAATTTTGCTGTGCTAAAATCAAAACCAGGAGCAATTCTTCTCTCTGTGTGGCCATGCTGAAGGCCACTGTAAAGTCTCTGCAGTACCTAATTTCAATGTATAAAGTTAATGTCAGCACAACAATTATTTAAGGCCTGTTCCTGACAACTTATACTGCTGTGGAACTGTAATTTAACTAAAGTCTAATGATAGTCACTGACTTACCTCAATTCCTTTGTTATACTTGCCTCTGGAGTTACCGGTTATTATGAGTCTGAAAAACTGCGTCTGGTTTCCTTAGTTAATTAAAATCATAGATACTCTTTTAGCTTCATAAAATTGTTGGATTTAATTTGGCCCTTCTACCTAGTTACCAGACTGGTTTATGTTCAAATGCCTGTCATTTTCTAATAGTCCTTTTTGGAAACAGAAAGTAGTAGTAGTTTATTGCATTAAAAATATTTCCACTCTGTCATTTATCTCTAACAGAAATGCAGTCAAAAATCAGCTCATGAATGTATACACAATTTATTGCAAATAGGAATGTAAATGTAGAGGGGGTAGTAGGGGATGAGAAAGATAATAATATACTTTGAAGAACAAATGAAAACAAATAATTTAAAGGAAAATAATTTACATGCATAAAATAAGTGGGAAAAAAATTCCAATTGACAAAAAAGTAAAATTATCATGACATAATAGGGCCATTCCATAATAGAGTCATGAGCCTGCTGTACTGTGCTTGAAGTTCCCAAACTGAAACTAAACTTCATCTGCAAAGACCTCATTCCTGAACAAAGATGAATAAGCCCAACACCTCAGCAGAGAGAGAATACCTATAACATCTAGTCAAGGCATTTATAGACCTTCCTTTTAAATTATCTTGAAAACAAAGATTTTTCTTTTGTTTGGAGAAGTGTTGTTACCTCAAAACCTTTTCATTTCCAGGCTGAACAATCCTCCTAGCCTTCCATCATAGGAATTCCTCATGGGAATCTCATGAGGTTTGACAAGGCCAGGTACAAAGTCCTGCACCTGGGTCAGGGAAACTCAAGTATTGGGACAGGCTGGGTGACAGAGGGATTGATAATAGTCCTGCAGGACTACAGGGTTTGGGAATGTTGGTAGATGAAAACTGGATATGAACTGTCAATGTGTGTTTGTAGCACAGGAAGTCAACTGTATCCAGGGCTGCTTCCAGTGCAGCATGGCCAGCAGGGAGAGGGAAGGAGAGCCCCTCTGCTCTTGTGAGATCCTACCTGGAACGTTGCATCCAGCTTTGGGGCCCTCAATACAGGAAAAACACGGACCTGTTGGAGTGGGTCCTGAGGAGGGCCACAAATATTATCAGATGACTAGAACTCTCTCATATGAGAAAAGTCAGAGAGCTGAGATTGTTCAACCAGGAGAACAGAAGGTAAGGAGATCACATTGTTGCCTTTCTGTATTTAAAGGGGCTTACAAGAAAAATGATAACAAATTTTTAATAGGGCCTTTTGCTATAGGACAAGGTAATGGTTTTGAACTGAAAGAAGATTGATTTAGATATATGTAATAACTTTTTTTGAGAGGGTATTGAAATATTGGAGCAGGTGGCCCAGAGAGGTGTTAAATTCCCCATCCCTAGAAACATTTAAGATCAGGTTGGACATGCCCCTGAGCAACTTGATGTAGTTGAAGATGTCTTGTTCATTGCAGGGGCATTGCACTATACAATCTTTAAAGGTCCCTTCCAAATAATACTACTCTATAATTCTATAAACATTCTTAGCTATATAGGTGTTCCACAGATTTCTGTTGTACTGACAAATTCTAAAGTAAATTAGAAAGGCAAAGCTTGATGATTTTCCGAGAATGAGAATTCATACCACCTTTTCCAGCCCTACCAAAGAAGCTTAATTTTACCAGAGATCATAAAAGTGGAAAGCAGGAGGGAGACCATCCTGCAACTTATCTCCATCTGCTTCCCAGCCAGTCTCTCAAGCTGCATGCCAAAATTAGCATGTCACCTCTCAGCAAGTCACAGAAGTATTACTAATTAAAATATTATCAACATGTCAGATTTGATTTTAATCAAGTAATTACTAGTGCTGTGCACTAAAGTAGATCTGAAAAACACTGGAAAGTGCATTTTAATCCATTTTCTTCATTTGTTTAATACACAGTATAAAATTGCTCCAAGTAAATCAACTCTGTCAACTAATTCAATTTTCTTTCCACTGTGTGAAGAATAAGCACTATACCTAGCAGCTTAAGAAAGTGGAAATGAGCTAGGAAGAACATGGAACTAAGAGCCTAAACTACTTCCATCTTAATATTTTTTTTTTTTTTTTTTTACAGATTCATTCAAAATTACCCATTACTTTAAAAGTACCTCCTCTCTGGATGCCATCCACAGATACAACAAATTTTAGATAAAAGTCCCAACTTATTAATTAATGAAAATCTTGCAAGTCTTGCTTTTCTAAGTGGCTTCTTTTAACATTTAACTGCTTTAAAATACAAAGAATAAACCAAAATGTTTTATGATAAATGTAAGAACCTAACCATTATCTATACTGTGTTAGGTACGTAATCTTTTGTCTGTTAGGTAGTCTAGATGGTAAAATTTATCACAGAAAATTTTAGCTGATTAAAATTCATACATCCAGTTTTAGTAACTTGAATGCCAAAGATCTGGCTGAAGAATTAAGGCTTGAGGTGGGCTCATCACCAGGTTTTAGATCTAAATTTAGCATTCAAATGTAATTGGCTAGGCATGAGTCCAATGACACGATTCACTTTCTAGAACATACACCATTAGGTGGAATGCTCTCAAGAAGTCATCTGTAAGATGATAATTCTGACAACAGAAATTTATGCTTTCCTGGAGCAGTATCTGGAAAGTAAATGAGATACAGCAGAACTTGACAAATATAACTAAATTCTCTTTCTTACACTACTGAAAAGTACTACAAAGTTACTTCTACTGCAGCAGTAACTTAGACACTGACATGGGCTTCACTAGTTAAACTTACGACTAGTGACATTGAGGTATTTGAGTCAACACTTCCTCTTGTCTGACTGGTGTGACCCTGGAACTGTTAGAGGCCTTATTCCTGATAGAACAGCAATTCCAGACAGCTACATTCCTTTCTTAGTTCACATGTACGTACTTGCCTCTAAATACCTAGATAAAGGGGTTTAATAGCGTTTAAGAAGCCTTAGGTAGATTAAGATGCCTCCATTAATGTAACATACATGTCACACCATACATAAGTAGCTGAAATGGTAGCTAAAGAACATCTGGGAGTCACAATTCAAATCATGTAAACCAGCATCAGATTGCTCTGTTTAGGATGCTGAATCAATTCTCAAGTACAGAATACAACAGCTGTATTAGACATCTAATTTAAAATGTAAATTTGCCTCTCTACAAGCTGGAATCCATCTTGATATTTAATAACTCTTGCTGTATTGCTGATAAAAATCTCCAGTTTTCTGTCTCTTATTTCTGTAGTTTTTCTATATTTTCTAAATAAACTGAGGCAATTATCTTTCTTTTTCCCCCATGCAAGTTCTCTATGATTATAAGAGCAATTTCTCTACACCTCCTTAGATACCTCTTTGCTTACTCAGATTTTACACTAGTGTAAGCAAATTGGCTTCAGTTTTATTATACTATCTCTGAGAGTAGAACAATGTTTTCCTGTGGATAAAAATCTAGTTCTTAGCAATAGTCCCCTGTGGAAACCCAGTTTCTGGAAGAAACCATAATGCTGCAGATAAACTTACATGCATGCAAAATGACTTTTCTCCCCAGTCCCTTTAAGCCCCCAAAAAGGGATGTCAGTTTTCATATACCCTGTTCTGCCCTGAACAGATAACACTAACATGATACATGAATGAAAATATGTCTTTGCAGAAGTCTGAAATTTAACTAGACTTCAGTCCTTGATGAACAGACCATTTGAAGGAACTGACTATAAGATTAAAATATCACTGTAAAACAAAAAAGGTGAAAAGATCAAAGTACAGTTTTCTGTGGCCATGTTGAAAACAGACAAAACTTAAATTAGCAACATATACAAGACAAAAGGGAATGAAAATAAGTGAATTTCAAAATAATTCAATTTAAATATATGCATTTTATAAGTTTGAAGGTGTTGTCCACTAATTTATTTTAAAAGTTGTTGTTCAAACTGAAATTCACATAGATAAATCTTCCAAAATTACTGAGCTAAAGAACTACTACATTCACTAGTATCCTTTAAGAGTTAAACACATGTCTTCTGATCCCTTCTTGATTTTTCATTCTGGAGATACTCAGGCATCTTCTGAATAAACTTTCATAGAAGACATTTAAATTCTACTGAAGAAAAATAATGGATTTATTTTAAATTTATCTGTCTATAAATGGAAACCTATAAAATCACACCCCGATATTAAATTCATTCCAGAAATGTGTTCCTGAGGTCCTCAGGTTAATGAGTGTTAATGGACAGAAAATCTTTGATGAGGCACTGGAACAGGTTGCCCCAAGAAACTTTGAATGCTTTATCCCTTGAAGTGTTCAAGGCCAGATTGGATAGGACTTGGAACAACCTGGTCTACTGGAAGGTGTCCCTGTGGCAAGTGGAAAGTAAATTTGAAATAGATGAACATTAAGGTCCCTTCCAATCCAAAGCATTCTATAACTTTGTAATTCTATGACATCTACAAAATCAATACTCTCAACAGTGAGATATTCAGTGATCTGGGTTGAACTGTGACTTAACCCAGAAATTAATCAAGCTTCTGTTTTGTTTTTTTTTTAATTAAGTCCTTAAAAAAGTGGTGCATTCCCATGGGGGGAAACAAAAAGTAACTGAGAAAACTAAACTAATTTATCTTCCACTGAACTTATGTTAGAACATATGTGACTGGAACTAGGCCCATATTGCTATCTTGAATCATACACAAAATAAATCCTGAGTAACAATGGGAAGTTATGCACTGGGATTAAGAAGTGGGAACTCTGAGCCAGATGAAATAACAGCTTGACTAGAAAAAAGCCTTTTGAGGTAATCTAACCATTATTTATTGACTAGTGTAGCTAGAAGAAACCTTTGTAGAAAGTCAATATTTGTAAAAGAACAAAGCTGAGGATCATAACATACCTGTGACTGAATTTACAGAAAAAGTCAAGAATCTGGAAAGGTTTTCATGCAATGTTTTTAAGAACTAAAGAAAATCATTACTTTTTGCCTTGGATTTGAAGGTGGGTGTTTGCAAGTGAAGCAGCCACTATCCTGTTGCAATTAGTTGTTGTCTTTTACACAGATTTTTAAACAAATGTTTAAAAGGTGCTGCCTGGGACTTGTCAATAAATCACGTTTTAATGCCTTCAGGGAAATAATAGATAGAAAACTAACATTTTGACACAAACTTACAGTGAATTTCTCACTACGCTTTAACAAATTAGCAAACTGAACCTTAAAATAACATTTACAAAATCTCATTATAACTTACACTTTTTGCTTTTCTTCATTCAATGAAACTATTTTGAAAGACAAGGTTATTTTCTTTACTTCCATTTTTTTCAAACTGTTCATACTTCATTTGTAGTATTACTGTCTTTCACTTCCAGTACCCCTGGAAATATATCTGCAGTGTTTCACAGAAAGAGACTCAAGTGTGTTGAGTCTGTCCAAACTGGCTCAACATGGCAGAGCTTTGATTCAAAGCCTCCTGTGCTGCCAGCATAATGATACACTTGAGAAACTGGGCTGATTATCTAAATCACACTGACATCCAATGTAGTAACACATTTTTTGGACTGAAGCTGGATTGCACCGTGTCATTTTTGGAACATGAGCACTTGTGTTTGGATGGTCTGCAAAAGCATGTATGTCTGTATGTATGCATACAGGCATAATAAAATAAAGATATCACTCCCCAGTGTCCTTTCATCTTTGAAGGGAGGATGACAGAATCTGTACACATCTTTTCAGGAAAGAACCATAGCATCTTTCATGTCTTTCATGCAATACTTCCATTAGTATTCCCAGAACATCTTTTCTCTTTTATACAGCAATGGCACAATTCTCAGTGTCTTGAAATGCTTGAGGAACCTTCAGCATACTTTCTGAAAGTTTACTCTATAAATGCATGTGTAACTAATTTTCAAGTTAGATTCTTTTACTTTTTATTGTTCGTTAAATTTTTCCAAAGTTACCTTATGATTCTAATTCTCCTTCATCTAAGCAAATAGAATAACTCATTCATATCTAATTTTCTGACAACTGCTGAGTTTGATTTTCATGTGCATAAATTCCTTTCCTTCCTGATATGTACAGGCCTACATGTATGCCTTTGGTCCTTAAGGCATTTTATTGCAAAATTATAACATGAAAGTCAGTATTTATAAAGAAATTTCTTCTCTTCTTTATTTTTGGGTTTTTTGGTTGTTTTTTTTTTTTTTTCCCCAGGCAAATGTTTTTAAATGTATGCATCAATATTATGGACCAGAGGTTTATTCACTTAGCGAATTCTGAACTAGTCTAGCTACACAAAGTGTTTCAAATTTTTCTTTTATTTCATTAAAAAAATTATAAACCAGTAAACAACACTGGAAATAAAAAAGACCCCTTTGAGATACAATAGTGAGCAATCTTCCAGTTTGGGAGCATATTACTAATAACGATTGGAAGGATGTTTTTTTCCCAAACAATTAAGCATTTCTCCTGCATGGATTTTCTCTTTATAATATATCTTTTAATTTAGATGTCAAACAGAGTAAAAAATCAATATTATAGTTTGACAGATATCATAATCAACACTTTTGAACAGATGCTTTTTTTACAAGCTCCTCAATAGGGAAACAACAGTTTAGTTCTTAGTGAAATGACATCTCCCCAGTACTTGGCATTTATTTGAGTCCCCTGCAGCCACAGCAACTGTGCTTTTTTTAAAAGAATTGTTTCAGTTCAAGCAGAAATTATTTTTCCTGTCTTTTTTGAGTGAGATTAAAATATCAGCACTTCAGAGCACTGGGATTGTATTCTATGCAAAACATTTTTTTAAAATATAAAAAACTACTTCTTTTCAATATTTAAAACAAAAAATGATATCATAATGAAAGTTTAAAAACATAATTTTCTGCTTCTGAAATGAAAAATGTCATCAAAATTTTCGTTTTTACAATGCATATATATTGGGGAGAAGGAGAGATATGTTAGTTAATTTCAACACTAATGAATGGTTTTCAAACACCATTTAATTATAATTGCTATTAACTAATTCTGAAAATTACAATAGGATGAGTGAATGCATCAAAGGGTTTAGTAAAAACCAATATAGATAACACTAGCTGGCTATCAAAGAGAAGAGACATTATTATTTTGAGAGATTATGAATAACTACCAGCATTTCAGACATAAACACTTCAAAAATTCTTGAAGTCATATTTCAGCAGACCATGTGAATTTGCACACATGTAACCCAGTCATTTGCTCTTTAATAGATGCTCTTCTTGCTTTAGCTTGGAAGTTAACATCAATCTTACTACATTTCTATTGCTATCAGCTATAATCCTCAGAAAAGTAATAAATTCAGCATTTAAGTGGTTTATTTATTTAATTAATTAATTAATTAATTTAGTAATAAATTAAGCACTTATTACTTACTTAAGTTTAAGTAAGAACATCACAGTAGTGATGTTCTTACATGTCCATGGTTTCTGCATGTTAGTCTTTTTTTTATATAGACAGGTTTTTTTATAGATACATTGTGATATTTCCTGCCTCCTTAGAAAAAAACTGTCATTCATATTTGGCTGAATTTATTCATTTTTTTTATTTAGGTCATTAGAGAACCTATAGTCCTTACTGTGCTTTATTCTTTTTTATATACAAATTCTTACTGTTTTCTTTTTATTATGTTCATATGCTATCTTTTAAAAAGAAATTAGTATCTGCCTTCAGTTGCTTGACTTTCTAGACATCTTATATCAGAAGTGTGTGTGTGTGTGTGTGTGTATGTGTGTGTGTGTAGTATTTTGCTGAATCAACATTTAGCAACTTTTTTCTATGTATTGAATCTTTTCACTACAACTCTTACCTAGACAGTAATTTAAAGTGGTTGTAGACAATTTTATTTGTGACCAAATAATGAAAATATCAAGGTTTTTCATGATATTACTATACAACATATTTACTACTATATTTTCTGGCTATGCAGTTCATATAGAACTATAACATCAGTTCTTTCTGAGAGAGAAGGGGGATAAATCTGCATAATTGTTCTTGGGTCTTAACTCTTCCAACTTCATCTAGAACTTGCAGTCTCTGATATTTGTTTGTCTGGCATTTCAGTACCAAGATTTGTAGGGACATCCCCCTCAAGACTCATACATACACTAATGCACAATTTTTTCTAATATTCTAATGCTTCAGATCCTTCCTGAGTGTTACCCATACTGCTGTCATTCTACCCTTATTGCTGTCATTCTAGTAACATTTAAAATGTGTGGGGGATTCCTTAGCCCTTTATTTTCCTTATGAAAGTTCTTGGATCTCAGTAATCTGTTGCCACCACATATTTCAATGTTATTATGAAATTGTCATTTTTTTTCTGTTTTTAAATTTTGCTTGTCTAGTTTGGTTTTAAACTGGTTTTAATGATTTATATTTTAAAACATTGGCTCTTTAGAATTACTCACGTGGTATTATTTTGTTCTTTGCCAGAAGTTGTGTAACAAATAAATCATTATTTTTGAAATAACACTGCATAATAAAAATCAAGATACATGCTTAGAATTTTCTCAACCTGCTAGTAATTTCCTGTTTTCTGGTGCTAGCATGTGGATTTAATTCAATAACATATTATAGTGGTCCAATACCTATAACAAAAGTATATAATTCTATGTCCCATTTTATCGATTCAAAAGAGAAAAAATTACCTTACTAAATTATTTTAAAAACTCTAGCCATAAGCTACCAACATAATGATCAATAAAACTGCAGATTAACCACAGACAATTTCCACACTAAGTTTATAATTTGCTTTTCAGGATGCAAAATTGTAAACCACTATTTTTGGGGACAAAATAAAAAAGTAAGAAAGAAAAAGAGAAATATCATAGAACGGTAGAACTACTGGAAGAATTATTGATTAAGTGTTTTGCAATAAGGATTGTGTGCCAAATAGCAAAATTGAAAATTCAATTGTAAAATATTGTACTGGGTCTGGCTATGATAGAATTAATTTTCTTCATAACATTCCATATGTTGCTGCCTTTTGGATTTTTTATCCAAAATGATACTGATAACACACTAAAATTCTAGATTTTTTTGAAGAGTGGGTACAGGCTCAAGACTTACTTTGTTGCTCACCTTGTCCTCCCAGTGAACAGATTAGGAGGAGCAGAATGGCCAGGAAAGGGGCATAATGCTGCAGATAACTTGACCAAATCAGAGATATTCTGGACCATGCAACATCCAGGTGGGAATGACCAGGTACCTGAGGGAGGAGGGGGCAGGTTTGACACTGTCTTTTGCAACAGACTGGATCTCTTACATGTCTTTGCACTGTCTGGTGGTCTGGTGCAAGGCCTCAGGAATCAGTCTGGGGTCTTTGATGGATTATGCCACACCCTCAGCTGCCCCTAATATGAATGCCCCATGGATGTGGCCTCCCTGGGGTGGTGGGTTTTACAACTGAGACATTCTATGTAAGGGAGGATGGGTGTTCACTCCCTCTGACCAGAGGTCACACCACATCCCCAAAACTCTCTTTAGCCTTTGGATGTGGGGGAATCTGTTTAAACCTGGCCTCAGCAGATGGGCCTGTGGACTATGGCCTCCCTCTGAACCTGGCGAGGGATGATTTTCAGGACAACTGCTGAGTTTGATTTTCTTGTGCATAAATTCCTTTCCTTCAGCCTTGTTTATTTCTGCCTAGTCATGAGATAAATGGACAACAGTGTCACCCTTGTCTTATCTCAAATTCCCTTAGACAACTTAACTCACAGTCTGAATTTCCAGTTCAGGAGTTCCAGTATTCAGGGAGGGGTGAGCTTAAATGGTTGCAGCTTCTTTATACAATTTTGCCATAATGGGCAAAAAGTCCTTCATAGCAATGTTTAAGCCATTGACTATAGCATTTTAGTCTCTCACATCTTTAAAGATCATGCAGTTCCAACTCCTCTGCCAGGGAGATTTTCACTAGATCTGGTCGCTCAAAGCCCTGTCCAACTTCACCTTGAACCCTTTCAATGAAGGGACATCCACAGCTTCTCTGAGAAATTTGTGTTTCAGGTAAAAATTTCTTCCTTATCCAATCTTAGTCTACAACTTCTCAGTTGAAAACAACTGTCCCTTGTCCTGTCACAATAGACCCTGGCAAAATGAGTCTTTTCATCGTTCCTGTAAGTCCACTTTATATATTCAAACATCACAATCATGTCTTCCTAGAACTTGATCTTGCAGGCTGAACAGTCCCAACTCTCCCAGTCTTTTCTCCTAGGAGAGTTTCTCCATTCATGTAATACTTTTATGGCCCACCTCTGGGCTTGCTCTAACAGGTCTATGTCCTTTTTCTCCAGAGCTGAACACAGGGCTTCAGACCAGGATGCAGTACTCCAGGCAGGGGTCTTACAAAAGCAGAGTAGAAGGGGAATATAAGTTTCTTGGACCTGCTGGCCATGCTTTTTCTGCAGCCCAGAATACATTTGGCTTTCTGGGCTGTGAGTACACATTGCTCCTTCACCTTCATGAGTTTCACATGGGCTGCCTCCCCAAGCTTGTAAAGGTACTTCAGGACAGCATTCTGTCTCTCAAGAGAATAGGCTGCTTCACTCAGCTTAATGTCCTGTGCAAACTTGCTGAGGATGCATGCAATCCCACTCCCTATGTTACCATATTGATACTGGTTGCAATATAGAGCTTTGAGGACATCACTTATAAGCTTTCTCCTTTTGGACCCTGAGTCATTGACTAGAACTTGTTGGATATGGCTGCCCAGCCAATCTTTCATTCATCAGATATTCCACTCATCAAATCCACATCTGTTTAATATATAGACAAGAATATTGTGTGGTGATGTCTAAGCTACTCTCTTCCACCTCAGTTATGTTGGGGTGTGATAGATATCTAAATCCCACTGTAGTCAGTGAAAATTTTGTCTGTACAATCAGTGAAGCTTGGGAAATTTTTCAGCTGACCAAACACACTAGAGTAATTTTAGAGTAAGCTGAATAGACTTCTAGAATTTATTAACTACAGTGGGAATTCTGGACACCCGGCTTCCAGACAAACACCCACCTTCAGAAATTTGAATTGCACATATGTGTAATCTAGTTTTGAAATGTGCGTCTGACTCTTAGGTAGTATGTCTTTGTGTAATTAAGTTTTTTTAACTTACAGAATGTTTTCTGTTAATCCTAATAATATTTTTTCCCCAAAGGGTTTCTGCAGGTTCAAAATCAATATATCTAAAGTAGAAACAGCAAAAAAAAATCACTTAAATTGACTATATAACTTTGCTGAGTTAACTGTTGCTTAAATTGTTAGATTATTTTTTTCAAGATAGCTACTTTGCTTTAAATGTGCTATGTGATCATCTTTACAATAGTTTTTGGTATTAAAACTTTAAATATTGATTTTTTTTTTCTACCCCTAGCTGAGGACAGGGGATTTACATTACTAACATGCATGGCTAGAAGTGTCTTTGAGCCAAATGTTGCACTTTTTCTTGATACAGCAGCAGATATTCCCCTCCCCCCCAAACTCAATCTATGTTTCTGAGGTAAACCATAAAGGGACTGAACAAATCTTTACATAGTGTCTTAATTATGTCTATATAAAGAGAGATCCTTCCTCCCATACTCTCCTCTTCTGTCTCACTCCTCTCATCTCTTTCCCTTTAGCTTTCTTTCATCCAAAAGACAGAAATCTCACTTGCATTGAGAAACTGTATATTTTAAGGAAATCAATCAAAAGCTGGGAATGAACTACACTTGTCTGTTGTATTCTACAACTATGATGATTTGAAATGTGCCAGCTGTACAGCTTGTCCACAGCTGTTGTCTCTCAAATCTTTTTATAATACTCATTTTCTCTCCAACATTTACAAAGTTTATAAGTGCAGTGAGAGTTGATCAAAATTATTCTACTATGGAATACTACTAGTGTAATAGCTCATAGTTTTAAGCTATGCATAAGTGAGTATGCCAGAAATAATTCTTCATATAATGCTTAAGACAGCACAGATGTCTGTGTTTGATCTTCTTCTTTCTTAGGAAGGCATAATTAAGGAGAAAATGCTTACAAAAATAGAGTATGCATACCACCATGTAGATCAGAGGGGAAAAAACTGTGTAGAGAAAGCTGAAATGCTAGTATTTGGGGAGGTTAATGTGTAGTTTGAGTGCAAACTGAAAGACCAATACAGAGGATGGAAAATAAACAAACAAATTAAACCAGACATTAACTAAAAATATCCCACCGCCACCAAAAAACCCCATTTGAGTACCATTTGCTGACGAAAACTGAAGCTTCTCCAGATGATTGTTTTGGTGTGTGAGCTACCAGTTCGCAGTAAACTGCAAGGAGAAAGCTTGTTCAGAAGGCAAGTTAAATACAAATTAGTGTATGTTTAAATGTGTATACATGTATCAGATTTTGAACTTCAATGCTGAAACCATAACACTGTGAAATTTTGGACACATGGAGAAAACAACATATGCTCTCACCTGTACAAAGAGCATCTGTTTCATTGCTTACTTAAATCTTTTTCATATCCCATGAGACCTATTTCAGAGTCACAGCTGATTTGTCAGTTGCTGAATAGTTGATTTTTGTGCCAAAAATGTATGTAGTCTGACATGCTCCTGAAGTCCAGGGGAGCCAAACAGATTGTCTTTGCATATTATGATAAATAAATTTAAAAATAGAATAAACCATGGACATGTCCCTGACTCTAAGGTGGTATTCAATTTATTGATTTTATTATATTATTAGGGGGTAATCAATTTATTTCCCCTTATTTTGGGTTAGCCTCAGTGGCATATGTATACTAGAAATGCAGTTGGATTGGCTCAAAATCAAGGTGGGAAGTATAGAGATAGGAAATATATAGTGCTCAGTGTTCAAACTTTTCCTTTGTGTATCTTTTCTTCAGAAGTACAGATACATACCCTGTGAGACTTCTGCTGCCTCAGTGAAAACACATCAGCTGTTGGGAGGAATGAGTTAAAGGCAGAACACTGGCAAGGAGGATTGTAAAGGACCCTGCATCTTGAAATAAGCCTTAAATAAATAAATAAACCTGTGTGAACAGGAGGCCAATGATCTGTAGGAGAATGGATTACAGGTTACCTCGCCCCTGATAAGTCACAACTGTGCTAATTACCAAAACCAGCCTTGCCCTTAATAGGTCACAGCTATATCCAATAAGGATGAGTGTGATAAAAGAGTGGGTTAGCTAGTTGGGGGAGGACTGACCAAGTAGGAAAGAGAATTGCTGCTGCAATGCTAGCCTGAGCCTGTGGCTAGAGTCTGCTGGAGTTGGGATTTGTTGGTCAAGCTGTGAGAAAAAATAAATAGGGACCTTTCAGTGCTGTTGAACAAGAGCGTGTGTCTCATCTCCTCTCTATCTCTAGTGTAAGGCCTGCTGCAATTGTAATCCTCCAGCACAGAACAAGTTTAATAGTGCCTGGGTCTCGGCTTGTGTACTACTGTCCAGGTGTTCCTTTGGGGATTCCCCTGTAAACAAGGAAACAGATACTCCTTGTAAGCAAGGAAATGGGAATATGTTTAGTCAGTGCTTTAGCTGTGTGTTTGTGGCTGTTTCTGCTGCTGGCCTGTTGTGACTCATACATCAACTTTAAAGATGTTACAACACACAAAAATAGAAGCTGGAATAACTTTGTTGGTTACAGGGAATATTGTCTGGTTTCTACATAGAATCATAGGATGGTCTGGTTTGTGAGGGACCTTAATGATAATTTCCAATCCCTCCTGCCATGTATACCAGTATACACATATATGTCAATATGTATTTTATAAATCTATATAAGCACATAGCTAGACATATAGATGCAGAGAGACACAGGCAAATATATACACTTTACAGCTGCTCTCTTAATGAGCAGTGGCTAGACAAAGGTGATGCAGGGTCTAGTTTTCATTTTCTGGTGATATCTTCCTTACTGGAGAGGTGAGGAGTGGGAATTTCTCTCCTACTTGAAAAAAATTAACTGGGACCACCTAGTTAAGGAACCATTTTGGAAAAGATGATGCAATAATAAAAAGAAGTAATAGTATAGGGATGGCATAACATAAAGGGTCACTAAGGGGAAATTCATCTCCTGCATTTCAGACAGCATTCTTTGGCTTTCCACAGTTACAGGATTCTTCCTTGCAAAAGTCTCTGTGGAAGGGTTTTAAGCAAGATTGAATGAGATTTATCAAGCTGGCTCAAATGAATCCCTACATGTGGGTGGTCCATGGTCCTGCATGACCAAGCATCTGAGGACTGCATAACCCTCTCTGAGCCATCATTACTAGTTGTAAACATCCATTCTCTTTGACCACTTATAAGTCTTAATAAACAGCTTATGCTCACTACTTATGTGTATTATAAATACTGACTTTGGTCAATTCTGCAGCAGAAACTATGTGGGATAGTTTTTGGGATGGTCAGATTTTCCATGGTAATCAACACATTTAAGTAATTTTTCACAATCTCTTCTCTTATGAGGCTTTCTAAGACACAGTATGCAATACAACGTGTCAATATCAGCCACTACAATTTCTGAAACTCATTATTAGTAATTATAAATTATTAGAAATAATTATCAGAATAAATTAAAAATTATATTGTGTACAGAGAAGAGCAATATTTTATATATGATTTATAATAAAAATTTTTAAAACACACTCTTGAGGAAAAAGAAAAAATAAAAGCATATAAGCAGCCTTCACAATTTATTCATTTGAAAATCAAAGATATATGCTTATAGCTCAGTGATGAGTTTGGTTTAGCTTTTTAATGACATGAGGGAACAACTCAGAGAAAAAAGTATTTTTTTTCATGATGAATGAAGAAGTATTTGATCTATCCATGGCTGATCAAAGGTTCATCTTTATCTGATAAAATCCTTAGTGCAAAAATCAAAACCAATCAGACAGTAATAAGACATCTAATTTATAGAGGTTAGTTTTCTGAACATTCCAGTTGTCAACTGATTTAATCAAACAAGTGGAGATCAACTTCCCTGTTTCCAGTGGTCTGTTGGAACTTCATTACTGAACAGGTAAGAGAGTTTAGATATTTCTGTTTTATCTAGTGGGCATGTATAATCAAATGAAGAAATAAATATTTAGCTGTGACATGAGGTCTATTTATATAAATTGAAATATAAAGTGACAGAACTTCGGCTTGTTCACCTCCATAGCTTCACTGTCTTAAATCTCACATCAAAATACCAGCTCAAGGGAAAAAGCTAATTACCTAGCTGAATTATAAAATGGCTTTTGATAGATTTATCCTGGGAGTCTTGGTACATGACAAATTGATGATCTTACAGTGTTCCCATGTGGCCAGAAGGGTCAATGGTATCCTGGGGTTCATTGGGAAGATGTGTCCAGCAGGTCAGGGGAGGAGAACCTGCCCTTCTGCTCAACCCTGATGAGACCACATCTGGAGCACTATGTTCATTTCTCATCTCCATAGCTCAGCAAAGACAAGGAGCTACTGGAGACAGCCAGCGAAGGCCACAAAGATGATGATGTGTCTGGAGAATCTTTCTTATGAAGGCTGAGGGAGCTGGGCCTGTTTAGAGAGGAGAGGACTGAGAGGAGATCTCATCAACACATAAATACCTAAAATGAGGTGGTACAAGGATGGTGCCACGCTCTTTTCAGTGGTGTCCAGCAACAGGATAAGGAGTAATGGCCATAAACTAAAACACAAGAAGTTCTGCCTCAACATCTCTATAAAACTGCATCTTTAAAATATTTTTACTCCAGTGTATAAGTAATATATAACATTAGATTTATTTCAAAGTTTTTCTGCATCTTTCCATTCACCTGACACTTGAAAGAAGTTGCCAGGAAAATAGCTACTATTACTAAAATAAAGTTACTATATATTGACATGAAAAAAACTTATTACTGTGATCTTCTATACATTGAAAGATGATACAGACACAAATGGGCATATAATCAAGACAGGTATAGATCAACAATGCTTACCTGATGAACTACAAATAAGTTTTTTTGTATTTGGGGGATAAAAAATTGTTAGAATAAAAAGTAGCAAAATTAAATATTTCAGCTTGATCCTGAAACTTTTGAATATAGTCACTACAGCATTTGCTTATGATAGTCTTAAAACACAGCTGTCTCGTTTATTTCAATGAGAAAATCCCATGCATTCAGTTTTTGTTGCAGAACTTAGATATATTCCTATGATCTGTAAGTTTTAAAATATCACAACCTAAAATGGAATTTATCTTTTAGTCTTTCCTAGCTCATAAAATGTCTGTTTCTCTGGAAAAAAGGAAAAGTTCAGTGGACTTTATATAGTTCCATGAAAGAGGAGGAACCCACCCCATTCAAATCTGCAAAGATTTCTTAAGGACTATACCAATCCACTTTACCCAAAAGTTTCAGTATTGATCTAACTGTTTCAAGATATGATTTAATGAGTGTTATAATGATATACTTCTTTATCTGAGAACAGTCAAATGATACAGCCTTTGAAACAGCAGACTGAAAAATACAATTAAATTGTTGATTGAGCATGGAGCCATATAAGCTTGTCTCCCATGTATAAGTTCCTTTTAAAAGAACATAAGGAGGAATAGCATGTGCTCAGTCTACTGTCAGTTGTCCGGGGTTTTGCTTGTAAAAACATAGAGTCTTCTGTACTCAGGTCCTGTCAAATTATAAAGGAAAATTCTTTGTATCTGTAGCATTTTTTATTTATGAGACAATGATTTGTGCTGTTCTTTTCTACAAGTCACAAAATTTTTAGGAGCTGTGGGTCTCTGTAAAACTCCTATCTACAATTCTCTCTGGAATTAGTAAAAAACATCAGAAGAAGTGAGCAGGAAAGAAAAAAAGGCAAAGATAAATTTTATAAAAGCTAGCTTTAATGGAACAAAGAAACAAATGAAAGAAAAAACTCATTCCTATTCTTTGTAAATTGATAAGAACATTGTTGATTATTAGGCATTGTAGAGAAAGAATATTCCTTCTAATTAGCTCTTTTTGGTAAACAAAGTTAAAAAGACAAAAAAAATTAAAGCTTCTTTCTTATCCTTATAATTATAAAATGAGTAAATAAGCATTAGATGAGCTTTTAAATTTTAACCTTAAAACCTATCATTCTGTGAACACCAAATTTAAACTAGGCTTTATAAAAATTTCAGTTATATACTTCCTGCAGTATTCAGCAACTAACTTGGTTTGCCTTGGTTGCTTGAGACACCCTTGTGAAACTTGGCAGAAATTACACAGGTTCAGAAATTATTCATGGGAGGAGGAGGGGATGTGTAGAAAACTAGCATACAGTTAGAAGCACCCACACAAAGTTATAGCTTATTCCTAATTCTCATTTAATTGAATAAATAGGTGAAAAAAAAATAAATCAAAATTTAAAAAAAAATCCCCCACAACCCACAACAAATTACAGATATTTATCTGTACTTATCTTAAAACACCATGTAAAGGTACTAAACTACCCTAATGCACAGAGTGCTATAACAGCAGCTATTTCAAAGAAGTAAAGTCAGAATGAAAAAAAACAATTTATTTTTCCTAACTGAATTATTGATCCATTATTTCTAATCCTAGTCATTTAATCTTGTCAGAGGAGAAGGAAAAATAGAAGTCTGTCTAGTAGTACACAGAAGAAAGAGGAAACATCTATGGCTTTGTGCATTTGTACAGAAACATGCTCTGTATTAGGTACATGCTTTCAGTTCTTCTCCAACCCCAAGAGAGCCTGAATTAATTCACAAATGAAAAGTTAATGGAGGCACAGGTGGAGAGGATTAGCTGAGTGAACTGAACTTCCACTCCTCATGCAGCAGTTGGTAATGGAGTCTGTTAAAACTGATGAGGAATGTTTCAGTAAGCATTTATGTGCTGAAATATGCATAGTATCGATCACAGTGGCCACATCAGCTGAATTTTCTCAGATCTAAGGTGAAAGAGCTCATGAAAAGAAAGGTTACTGTAGAATAATCAACTGTTAGGGTACTCATTAGACAGGAACTCTTCTGTCCAAGTCTCGGACTGACAATTTAGAACAGAGTTTGAGCTTGAAATAATAAATATCTATGCCAGTTCTAGTCAGCAAATATTTCCTTCATAATAAATAAAGATAAATTTGTAACTAGAAAAGTGCTTTATGTTAATATGAAACAGATACCTTAAAACTTTAGATGAATCATACTCTGGAAATATATTTCTATTAGCCATGGAATTTGAGAGACATATTTAAAAAAAAAAAAAAGAGGTTGAATTTGTTTCTAATCAATTCTTCAGTGTGATTTATCTTTTTTCTGACCAGTCCTTTTCAAATATACCTACTTTTAAGGCCCTGTAAGCTCTCACTATCTAAAGGTTTGACTACAAAGTGGTCCTGGTTACCTGACATGCTTTACCAGCTCAGTTTTGAAGGAGCACCTGAGATTAAACCAGACAATTTAAAGTTTTACTCTTTAAAGAAGAGCTCCAGAGAAAACTGGCAACTGTATATTTATGCAGATAAATTTTTAAATAGCACAATGATTTTTATTTTTCTTTTAAATGTGTGTAAAAGTGTTTTTAATGCTGTACCAAATTCTTTCAGAAATGTTGTACCTAAGATATATACTTATATGTGCTCAGGAAAGCTGTATTTTTAGTAATTTAAGTAAAAATTCACATTGTAGTGTTTCTGCAGTAATTTGTGACCAAGGACTGATATGACATGAAGGGCAAGAAGGCCCAACTATGGAAGGATAATATTTATATATCTCTTCATTACATGTAAGAGAGTGGAGTTTGTTGATAAGGTAAGAAATGCTTAAATATTTTCATGTGAGAGTCATGGAATTAAACTGCTCAGGGCATCCTTCTGGTAAACAGAATTGGCTCTGGGGAATGAAATCAGCACCAATCTGATGATGTCCACAAGGTCTGTCTTGCTGAAAGGGTATATAAGTAATTGGCTCATTTTGTATCTTGCAGACTCCTTTTAGAATATTTATGGATGTAGGAGTCTGTCCAAAGCCTGTGCAAAGTTCAAGAAAGGCAAGTGTAATGTTTTCCACCTGGGTCAGGGCTACAAAAATGATCAGACAGCTGTAATACTTCTCCTATGAAGAAAGGCCAAGGGTTGTTCAGCCTGGAGAAGAGAAGGTTCTGTGAAAACCTTATGGTGGCCCCCTGATAGTTAAAGAGGACTCATGAGAAAGATGAGGACAGGCTTTTAAATAGAACCTGTTGAAATTAGACAGTGGTGGTGGTGGTTTTAAACTGAAAGGGTGTCGGATTACATTAGAAATGAGTATTTTTTTACAGTGATGGTGGTGAAACACTCTAACACCAGGTGGTCCAGAGAAGTTGTGGATGTCATTGAAAGAGTTTAAGGCCAAGTTGGACAGGGCATTAAGCAACCTGATCTAGTGAAATGTGTCACTGCCCATGGCAAGAGGCTTAGGAATGAATAGTAAAGGTCTTTTCCAACAAAAATCATTCTATGACTGCTCATTAAATCTCTTCATATTTTAGCACGAATATGCACTTAATTTTCCTCAAGGAGTAAAATCAAAATTCAACAACAGAATCCAGTTAGTCTGGGTAAACATTGAAACACTGACATGCTTCAAAATAGGATGTAATCAGATGTAATTGAATGTAATCAAATTTTGCCCATTCTCTACTTAACTAAGATCTTCTTGTACTAGAAGATATTAGTATAGAAGTATATTCCATTTTTGAGATTGTTATGCCTATATTCCATACTTCTCAACATATATAGGAGTAAAGTGTTCATGCTCTAATGATGTAAAATATATTTTCACTATGTATGTAATTTTGCTTTTTATCCTTCTAATTAGATCAAAATAGATATAGAAATAAACTAGTAACATTTCTCTGCAGTAATTGTATGGTGAGATGTTGAAGGAGAATTTTTATCAGAAATGCTGGGCACTGGCAGTGAAGAACATCTCCAGAAATTAAAGAAAGCATATTCCTGATCACCCGATAATCCTTGAAAAGAACCAAATTACTCGAACTTTCATTAAGAAGCATCATTAATGCTTCTGTGCCATTAATACATAGGATAACACTAAACAGCCTAAATATTTAGCCTCTTCATAGTCTGTAAGTAATTGATAACAATCTTTTTTATTTTTTTTTTTTTTTCAAATTTAGGCATGCCTAGTCAGCGTTTGGCCAGAAGGTCACCTCCTGGAAGTCTAACAATTGTGCAATATATTTCAATTCCTAGATAAATGCTCTTTATCAAAAGAAAATAACCTTTACAATGTATATCTTTCAAAGGTGTATTTCAAAATTAATCATGGTTTAAAGGAGTTAAGGACATGTTGGCACATTATATTAATATATGAATGAAAATTTAAGCTCCATTTCTAAGTATTTAATTTTCCTTGAATTAGTTAAAATTAGTATTTCTGTATTTAATTTTCAAAGATGCAGTCTGTTGTTTCATCAGCATGTGTAACTTAAAGGTCAAAGTAAATGGAATTCATTCTAGGCTCTGTCACAGAGTTAACTTTTCCATTATGTAAAATGAGCTTTGACTTTAGTGTCTCACAAATAGGCAGGTTCATTGCCCAGAAAATTTAAGCAGAAAACTATTTAGAATGAGATTTTTTATTAAAGCACGAGTTATTATAATGCACCCTCATAGAATGTGTTTGATTCAAAATTAATGAAAGAGCCCATAGAGGAGAAAAAGAAAAGACTGGCTCTTGGGCTTAAAATTAATTTAATGTTTGTTTCATGAAATTAAAATTTTACCTTTCTAATAATGTTCTTTGCTCTTAAAAATTGTTGCAATGACTGGAATTAATATGATATTAGATTAAGGAAATTAATTTCAAGGAATTTATTCAGTATTTTCAGTTTAATAAGGTCTTGTGTATACAACAGCTTTTAAGAGAGATGTTACCCCATGTATTTTCAAGTGATGACTGTAAAAAATACTGGGTGATTTTGTAGGTTATTTTTGTCTTTAATGGGGATTTATAATCTGTTTTTAACTTCTCTATAATGAAAAGAAATGAAAAAGAAGAGTTTTCTTATTCAAACTAAAATGGCATAAGTCTCAAATCAGGTCTGCTTGATGAATTTCTAGTATAAAAGACATATTTACTTGATTACAAACAGCTGAAATGGCCATATGGTTGATCCATCAGCCAGGGAACAAAGTAATTGTCCCATGGATAACAATAATGTGAACACTCTCTTGAAATATTCAGCATCATTTCCAAGTTTGAGGCATTTTGTCATGTAGTAATTTCTCAGTGGATTTTTTTGGGTTTCTATCATATTAGTGAACATCACTTATCTTTTTCTGTAAAGTTTCTTCTATCACATGTATTCAAATTAAAAATAAAGAGTAGTAAAAGAAAGCATTTTTAGTTTCATACTGACTGTGTTTTAGTCTTATCATTAGTATTTGCAGGATTGTTCTGCTTCTATGCATGCCACATTCATTGGAAATAAATAATCCCTTCTACTTAGTATCAAAAGAAATAAAAGAAATTAAAAGAAAAAATTATTCCTGGTATTCTTGGTTAAATAAGAAAAAATAATCATCTTGAACAGTCCTGTCAATATATCCAGAAAATATATTTAATGCAGACTTCTATAATTTGCCTTTTAAAAAAATAAAGAACTTTATAATTTGCTTGCTTTTCTATTGCCATGTAGCTGTTTATTTTCTACACAGAAAAGGATTGTTAAAAAAGTATCTAAGCTCCTTTATTTTCTTTCTTCCTCTGTTCTTTGGATAAAATACGGTTCTCTGTAATTCCAGCATAATTGTACTTAAATAGCTTGACAAACCTCATATCTAGCTCTAAATTTAAGTAATATTTGTTGGCAAAAAGAATGTGAACTAAAAGTTTTGAAAGAGAAAAATAAATCAGGTCTTCTGAAGGTAAGGTGAAACATGAAAATTTAATCTAAGGAGATTAAAACACAATCAAAAATATAAATTTAAAGCCACCTTCCTTGGGGTGGGGGGGGGAGAAAAATCCAAGACAGCAAAAGAAGCAATACAAAATTTATATATTAATTTGGACTAATTAAAAACTTGCAAAAACCCACATTTTTCATAGGTGTTGATGGGACCATAGGTAGCAAAATAAATATGAGTTTGATATGCTTTTGCATCAGAAAAGAGGCTTTTAGGTTTTGAAATTTAAATGCAATTTTAGCAAGAAAATAAATATCTAAAATAGTTACACTACGTAAGTTCCTTATAAACCATTAATATAACCATTAATTATACCTACTAGAAAAAATATTATTAATAATTTGAGAAAAATAACGAATATTCAATCCTCATTAACATGATAATCTTCAGAGTAGCTAGTAAAGTCAATGAAAAGAATGCTATGAACAACTGAAATTAGCACAAAACCAGTACTTGCTTGACATTTGGAGAGGAAAAAAAATGGTGTAACTTTGTGGAGAAGTGTTTCTTTTTCTTCTTTTTCTTCTGCTTTTTGTAGAAGAAAAGTTTATAAACACAGTAGATTTCTTATCATTTTTTGGCTAAAAAAGACAGAGCAACAAAACAATTTGTTTCTATTTCCTATTAATATACATATAAGAGCTAGAAGTCACTCCAAATTCCAGTACTGATACTAGCTTTAAAGAATACCAAAGCAGACATAGGTCTATATTTAACATATGACCTTTACTACTTGTTTAAGATTGCAGTGGCTGTAGACTTAGCAGGACATTCTGAATAAAGCTTACAACAGACCATATGACGTTTGAAGACCATGTAAAACTAGAGATGCAAGTAGGCCCAAACAGCAATGTATTCATTCTCCACAGTCTTTACTTTCAGGATCTTCCTAGGTGCTTTCTTTTCTGACTGTATGAAAGCTTATTTGTAGCCATTTTACTCAGCCAGTGTGCAGTTATTAAAAGTTACTCTCAGTTTGCAAGACAGAGCACTGTGACCATAACCTTTCCTTTCATGGAAGCCTTTTAATTCTCATTCAGTTCTCTTCTTTTAACTGAGGTTGGACCTACATCAAGAAGGAATAATATCTTCATGCCCTTAAACATAACCTCTTCATTTTTCCCTACCGCCTGTAGCATTCTATCCTTGTCCCAGGTGTACAACAAGGTCAAAATCACGATCCCTCCTACACTGTTAGTCACAGATGGCCTCGATGTGGGATTCGTATGGCATTTCTGATCCAGATTAGATAGTCTTTCAAGTTGTGTGACTGAACTAGATATGGAATTTTCCATTAAAAAGATGATGTCAGGACTTCATGTCCCCTCTGAAATTCTCAGAAGCTTAATGTCCCTTCTTTGTTGTGAGTTGTCTGAAATTTCAAGTCATCGTTTTGTGTCAATAAGATTTTGCCTAAGGATTTATTATGCCTTGGCAGTATTTGTTTGTTTCCCATTTTCTAGAAAGGTTTGAACTCAATAATAATTTAAATGAGAAAGGGAAAACTAGACTTTTGCCTTGGGATCTTTACCTCTAAATCTAAGTAAGTATGTCACTCTAGTTATATTTTTATGTTAGTATGTTTTCATTCCCTGCATATTTATTAGCTATGATGTACATGACTGAAACACAAGCCTCTGTTTTGAAGTGTAATTCATAAATATCAAACTAGAAGCCTTAGTCTGTAGCTGGATTTGGTATATAGAGAATTCAGATCGGTAGCTGAGTAAATTGATTTTTTTATTGAAGATAAGAAAAACACATGGTTCAACACAGATTAATTAATATTTGAAGGGACTGTAGGACCTTCAGTTATGTATCCAAGGTTCTCCATGATCAATCATCAATTTTTGTTATAAAGCATTTTTAGGTTAAATAAAAGCCATTAAAAAGAAAATTAAAACCTTTTGAATTTTCTATACAGATTGAAATTTAGCATTTTTGAGTGAAGACACACTGCAGTCAATTTTTCCACTGCAGTTCTTGACCCTGGCAGAGAGCATAATTCAATACAAATAACAACACCATTAGATTTAGGCTATTGCAGATAAACATGTAGAAACATAATTAAAAGATAAAGTGTTTCCAAAGAAGATGCTGCTATGGTTTCTTTCTTCCCAATAATGAAAATTAATCATACAAGCATATATTTATATAGCTGAAGTTAGGTTAGGAAGTGATGGATCAAAAGAGGGTATTTGTGTCACTTAAAAGTCACGAATGAAGCAGTAGTATGTGTGGTAATTCTGTGATAAAGTTTAGTGTTAAAAGAGATGACCAGGATACTTCATTTGTAAACATTAAATTTCAGTGTTGTGCTCATTCATTCTGTTTGGATGAACTGTTTTAAGATTAAGCATTAAAAATACTTGTGGGGGTCAGACAGACTGAGAAAAAACAACCTTCCAAATATTTCTCCTCAGCTGTACCTAATGTTAAGAAACAGAATAATTTTACTTGTAACTGAAAAATAAGAATAGATAAAAAAGGTTCCCTAATGATTCTCTAATCCTGAGAAAATTATTTTAAAATACTGAAATAATAAAATAAAGCTTAAAATCTAATGAATTCAAGTAAAAGTTCTATGTTGTCCTCAGAGTTTATCATCTATGCAAAACAGAAAACCAGAAATGCTAACTTGAAGCAGATTTTAGAGATGCCTTGTCCATTATCATTCTCAAAACAGGATTATCATCAAGACAAAGCCAGATCAGTCATATTTGAAGCATGAAAAATCTACAGACATGGTTTTTAATGCATCCCCTCTGGACAATATTTTACAGTGATGAACTTTCTGCCAACTGGAAAGGTTTTTCCTGAGGTTTAATCTCCCCCTCAAAACAACTCTGCTACACCATCTGCAACTACAGGGAAGCATTTGAATTTGCTTTCTTTGGAACTCACCTCCAAATAATTATAATGTCATATCATGAGGCTTCTCTCTACCAGACTAAATTAATCCAGTTCTTTCAGTTTGACCTCCTTAGTATGTCATGCTCTAGAGGTCTCACCATCTTGGTAGTTCACTGGGCCCTGCTCAATTGTACAGCATTTTCTTTGAGGGACTTTTGCCATGGGGCCAAGGAAAATAGAACTGGGCCCAGTAATTCACATGAAATCTCCCCAGGGCCAAGATGAGATAATAATTACAATAGGATAATTACTTAACTCAACTTCTTGGTTCTCCATCTCCTAATGTAGCCCACTATACACTGAACCTGCAAAGAAGGCAAACTTTGGTCTTACCATACTCTTGGTGCCTACAGTAAAACTGAAGTCCTTTTCAGCTAAACTATTTTCCAGCCATTTTATTCTTATGCTGTTCTCAGGCAGATGGTCACTCTCTCCAAGGTGCAGAACTTTTTAATTCTCTGTGATGAAGATGAACATGCAAATTTCATTGCTACAAATGCTGAAAATGTTGTATATGCATCCTTCTGTAACAAGACTTTGAAAAATATTTCATCATTTTCAATCTTCATCTATTGTGTGATGAATAGTAGGTAGTGTATGTTTTCCTCCATATGTGTATAAGCCTAGAACCCACTAAGCTGATGGAATTTTAGGTGAACTCTAAGATTCACAGTTAGGTAAGTACCAAAGCAATTTTTACAGGAGCAAAACGTATGAACCCAGTTGACTATTTATGTGCTCAAAATGTTACAGTCCCATGTTGTGTACAAGAGATAGCTGTAAATTTTAGTCATTCTAGATCACAAATAAAACATAATATATTGTATGTCTCATTGTACAGAATAAGTACACCTAAATATTCATGGAGATAAGATTACACTGATCATGTTCAATACCAGTTTTGTGGAATCATTTCATAGTTCTCCAATGGAAGGCTCACTGTGCCCTTCTGTGCTGCTTGTGCTGGTCTTACTAAGCTGCACTTTCATCTTCTCCTTGGCTACTGCATCTTAGAACTCTTCAAAGTCTTAGTGGTTTCTGCCCTTCACCATAAATCTTATTTTCCTAGCTCTGCCTATAGTCAGTAGTGATGTGGCCGTAATATCTTCAGAGCTCTGTATTCCAGCACAGACGTAGATTAACGCCTTCCAAGCAACAGCACAATAGTAAACTATTACAAACTTTTGATGGTAAAGTCCTTCATAATGACTAAATTAAATTGAAATGTATCTTTAATTTTATAACCTGAAGATAAGGAGACTAATCAAATATATTACAGTTACAAGCAGATTCAAACTGCCAACACTTCAGTGTAGCATTTTTGATGGATGTGGAGAAATCCACTCTAACAACATGTAGGTAAAAATTTGACATATACAATATAGAAATCAAATACGTATTTCTGGTACAAGCCTGAAGAAAATCTGATTAATTAGCTATGGCAGTTTACTGTGTTTCACTGAGAAGTTATACACTGTAATATTTTAACTGAATTCAGGAATATTCTTTAGTTGTTTATCCTATGAACTCCTGAGATTGTTTATAGCTTCCCTCTAGCAATACAAAATGCTTTTCTATGGCATTGACCTTTAAGAATAAGAAGTCTTTCTAAACTACTGGAAAGAAAACAGCTGACATAAGCTGTATGAACTTTAAGGGAACTAATAAAAAATATCTTAGTGCAGATGTGAAGATGCACAGACTCTTCTTTCATCGTTGTGTTATAATCATTATTATGTGAAGGTAGACTAATGTAGTCCTCCTCAGTGTTGCAAGGCTTAAAGGTCCTAGCAAGTTAAATTCTACCTTCAGAGCTAATGTAGAGTCTTGAGGGAGGCAGGACTCTTCTTCCTTGACCTTAGACATTCAAATGTTCAGTGTTAGGATTTTTGTCCACAATTGGAAACTAATTTTACAGGCAATAGATAGATTTGTAATCACCCAAGGAAATTAATATGGTTTTAGATCAGAGCTCAAATTTCTAGTAATTTCCCTATAGAGCCTTTATTTCTGCTGCTAACTCTAAGAGCAGTCTAGGGTGATTAGCACAAAAGTAAAATTAAGAACACCTTTCTGCTATCTACACCTAAAGTCTGTTTGAGTTAGGACACTGTAAGGTGCTTGAGATATTCTTGTGGGCATATGAAAGAGAACATAAAGACAATTCATATTTGTTTTGTTCTTTTTTTCTGAAAGGACAGAAAGGTAGGATGGCTCTGAGGTAGGATACCTAGCAAACTCAAATGTTTAGAGGTGCCTCTCTGAGGGCAGTTGAATTAAAGCTCCCAGATTCTAAAACAGCAGAAGTCCACCATCAAAGTTTAAGGATATTTATTCTTACGTTCTTAAAGCAATTTTTAAATAAAAATACCTATGCAGTTCATCACACTCTGTTAATTGAACCTGTTTCTGACAGAGTGCTGGTAGTGCACTACACCTAAAGGTGTGTTTCAAAGGTATTTTTTAGTTTTTATAACATTGCTCCATTTATTTAAATTAGTATAACCAAAGCTTGTAGTGGAAGAGCTAGGATTATCCAAGTCAAACACTTTTGATCAGACACATCCATTCAATGACATGCTGAGTGGGACTTCCAGAACTTTTGTTAAATGACTGGTATTTCAATGATATTTAGTAAATTGAAAAGAGAATTAGATTAAATTTAAATTTAAATTCAAATTTAATTCAAATTAGATTAAACTGAAATTAGTAGTAAACCAAAAATATGTTATTGCATTCAAGAATTCACTGTATTTCTTTTATATTATGTTTATACATAGTCTAAATAATTTTATTCTAGTTTTATGGCAATTAACCACATAGAAATATTCAAATAGCTTTGCTTGATTTTTTTTTGGTATTTTTTTAAACTTATTTGTCAAAGCTGTTATCCCTCATAGAAAATAAAAAAAAATATTTCATCAAAATTGTTTGCCATGGTTTTTCTTCTTAATGAGCTGTCATGATAGCTTAGCAAAGGACATAATTGTGTGTCTGTACAGAATGAAAAAAATAGATTCTATATCTGCCACACAGTTTTGTTTTATCATTAATATCCTTTGTTTCATTACTCAGAGTTTCTGAGTACCCTGGGATGTTTTCCAGCAGAATACATTAATGCATTATGTTACTCACAGGACAATGGATTACTTCTGACTTGCTTTTGATGTACGAAGGAAGTATTTTCTTGGATGAAAGATTGTTCATCAAAAGTAAAATTAATTTAGCAAAATGAACATTTCATCCTCATTGTCTCCATCTCATTATATTTTGCTCTAGTAAAGCTTAGTTTTGCATGTTACTGTTTCTATAACAGATATATAAATAATGTTCATAATTAAATTATTTTATTTTCTTTGATTTTACCAACATTTTATCTAGTATTTTAATTAAAACATATATGTTAGATTGTGCTTTCTTTTCAGTAGTTTCTTTAACATTACGTGTTTTAATTAATTAAATCACTTCCCCAATTGATCAAAGTCTTATTCTAAAATCCAACTAATTTTCTTCCACTCCAAGCTGCAACATCCAGTTCTCCAATTCAAAACCAGTGTATGGCCAAGTCTTCCAAAACATCTGTAGTACAAAGAGGAAACATTAGCAGTGTTCTTGGATTTTACTGCAAGTATATAACTGTAAGTTTGATGGCTTTCTTGACAAGAAATATTACAGAAAATGGGAACACAGAAAAGTTTCTGACCTGGATTTATTAAATCATTTTGTGTAGTAAAACACAGGATATCACATTAGCTATTTGGGAGAAGGTGAGAATTGGAGTAAGAATTATGCGATGCAAGTAATTTTTGAGATGGAGAATATGCTTCAGAATCAGGCTATTAGAGGTTTTCAAGAAAGATAAGCCCCAATACTGATTCTGTTTGATAATTTAATAAATTATTTCTTGGGGGGAAAAGAATGTGTGAAGAAAATTTATTTGTTACTGCAGTGGTTTGACATTGGCTCAATGCCAGTCACCCACGAAAGCCACTTGCTTACCCTCCCCCACCACAGCTAGGCAGAGGAGAGAAAAAAAAAATAATGAAAGCTTTCTGAGCTGAGATAAGGACCAGGAGAAAACACATCAAGAGTAAAAGAGGCTCATCTTAAAGTTGCAAAGTGAATTTATTACTAACAGAGGAGGATAATGAGAAATAAAATAAGCCCTTAAAACACCTTTTTTCCCCCAGACCCTTCCCTCATTCCCACGGACAGCACAGGAAGAGGCTGCATAGGGCTTTGGTAGATTTGTCACCCGAGGACTGTCTTCTGCTGCTCTGGAAGAGGAGCTTTTTCTCTGTGAGACCACGGGGTCCCTCCCATGAGACACAGTTCTCTGTGAACTTCTTCAGTGTGGCTCTACTCTCACAAGCAGCAGTCCACCCAAAACTGCTGCAACATGAATTCCTCCCATGGGCAGACAAACCTCCCAAAACTGCTGTGGCGTGGGTCACTCTTCCATGGTGTGCAGTCCTCCAAGGACAGGCTGCTCCAGCCTGGAAACAGGGCCCCCTCTCTCCACTGGGTCCCCCACTGGAGACCCAGGCATCCTCCTGGTATCCACCTGCTCCGGCAGGGGCACCTCCCACACGGGCTGTGGGTGGATCTCTGCATCCCCCATGGATCCCCAGGGCTGTGGGTGGATCTCTGCATCCCCCGTGGATCCCCAGGGGCTGTGGGTGGATCTCTGCATCCCCCATGGATCCCCATGGATCTCTGCATTCCCTGTGGATCCCCAGGGGCTGTGGGTGGATCTCTGCATCCCCCGTGGATCCCCATGGATCTCTGCATTCTGTGTAGATCCCCATGGGTTGCAGTGCACAGCTGTTTCACCATGGTCTCATCACAGCCTGCAGAGGAATCTTGGCTCTGGCGCTTGGAGCATCTCCTCCTTCTCCACTGACTTTGGTGTGTCCATATTTTTTTCCCTCACATGTTCTCACCTCCTCCTCTTCTCTGGCTAGGGCAAAAAAACAACTGTGTGTGACCCACTTTGATTTTCTTCTTAAATATGTCATCACAGAGGCTTTACCAACCTGTCTCACTGGCCCAGCTTTGACCAGCAGCATGTCCATCTTCAGAGCCATTGGCTCTGCTGGATATGGTCGAAGCCTCCAGCAGCTCCTTACAGGAGCCACATCAGTGGCTCCCCTGCTACATAAAACCAGGTCATACCAAAACCATACATTTACATAAAGCTAAAGAAAATCAATCAGCGTATCAAAGAAAATCAGACAACTGGCTAGAAAGTGTGAATTCACCTTGAAGAACAGGCTAATGAACATGAAGTAAAAATAAATGCTGCAAAATGTTAGGAGGAGTAACTGGAGCTTAATAACAAACAAAAAAAATCCGTTGTGATAGAAAAATCTGCTATATGAGGCCTCTTTGTGGGAAGTGGCTGTCTGTACAACAATGGTCAGAAGTACCACTTTTTGATATTCCTGTTTCAAGTCTGACTCTAAGTTTTCTCAGCAATCATGCATTTTATAAGAAAAATACATAAGAAATTATAAAATAGACTGCAAATGTGCATCAGGTTTTTAGGGACTTGCTGAGTTCAGTAGCCCAGTGGAGACAAGGCTGGTGTAGCTCCGTGTCCCCAGTTTGTTTTTTTTTCTGTTTTTTTTTTTATTTTTTTTTTTATTTTAAATTTCCTGCTACTTTGTTCAGACCGGTTTTCTAGAGAATGTATCTTAGCCTTAACTATACTACTGATCAATATCACTTTTGCATTTGGGTAGTGGGGATACTCTTCTAGTATCTCAACCTATAAACTAATTTTATCCATTCCCTTGTTTTTATTAGGTTGTTCTGGTAATCAAAGCTTCTAATTAATGTTTGCATTTTGTGTTGTACTTTATTTTTCATCGTATTTCAAATCCCAGATGCCTTCATAAAATTCTAGGACTTAAAACCACACCTCATTATATTTCATCTTAATGAGCATTAGCTTACTCATCTTCATAAATAAAGTATTCTGCATTGCTGGTAAAGCAGTATTTCCACATGAAAGATAGTTTTATTCATTGCACTGAATGTACCTTTCCCTAAAGAATAAAAGGGAAGAAAGATTCCTATGGTTCTTTCTTCTCGCTTTTCATTCTTGCCTGTGTTTACTTTAATCATTTAGAAGCTAAGAAACTCAAGATTAATTCCCTTAGAAACTGAGATTAAATGATGGACAAAGCATACGGGAAAGTTCTAAATAAATTGCATTCAAGTGAACAGACCGGAATGGTTGCCTGCAGATTGCTCCTTAATATAATTTCAGCATAATCAAAGAGCAAGGTCACATGCAAACAATTACTGCCAGCAGTGGTGGGACTGGCTCTCAGCAAGATGGCTTCAAATAGATGTTAAATTTTGTTTGTACTACATGAAAAAATGTAGCCAAAGTGTATCAAAGGCTAATGGACATTTCTAAAACTGGTGAAGCTGGGTTCAACCCACATCCAACCACATTCAGACATGCTCATATTAAGCATACATGTGAGCACTTAGGTATGCTATGTAAGTGTATAAGCATTGACACATATACACAAGGCTTCCACTAAAAAGGAAAAACAAAACCAACTATTGAACAAAGAATTAATGACAACACAGAACACAGTGTGTACAAATGAAAGTGGGAGGGAAGATGACAGTTTCCATTTATATATATTGAAACAAACTTTTTTTTCCTAAATACTCATTTGGCCCTTTTGTTGAAAAGGGGATATTTTAAAAGCTAAAAGTGTCTAAAGTAGAGAAGCAAAACAACTCAGTTAACATGCTGCTGATTTTCACACCAGGCTTAATGGGCATATATATCATATAAAACAAGATGAAAAAAGAGAAGTTAGTGACAATTTTCATTTGTATTTCTTTAATTTAAGGAGATCCTTGCAGTTTTTTGCATAGGATAGCAGTTTTGAAAATAATTTTTCATTACTTTCTTTCTATAGAGTTGTTGAAAGACTTTATTTCTAAAGTTGAGCTCAGACAATGTCCTTCTGTGTGCTCTGGATGACTTATTTATTTTGAAAATGTGGATCATATGTTATGATATAGCTTAATAATTCCCAGTAATGAGGTTGTACTCTGCAAGTATTGCTACTGTCCCAGTCAGACAATGGAAGAAGAAAATTTTGAGGACTTTGTCTTGTTTTAACCTTTCAGTAGAAAACTTCAGCCCTATAGGTGCTTGGAATGGATAACTTATATCAATCCCTTCAGTACAAAAATAAGTGAACAATTGTAAAATAGATGTTAAATTTAAGCCACAGAGTTACCTTGCTTATAGAAGAAAATGCTGGAGCCACATGAATGTCAGTGGAAATATTCACAGTCTAAGATGTATTTTTGTAATGGGAGAATAAAATAGAAAATTAAATTCTGAAGTGCAGTTTTTCCAGGGAAAGTTGCATTAATTTTACACAAGTGTCCTTATTTATCTTGAATAATGACTAAACCCTCCTTTCCAGGAAGAACATGAATACTGACACATATTTTTATTGTGACTACAATGTCATAAAACTGATTTACTCAACAGAGAGAGGTGAAAAAAACACAAAACAGAAAAACAGCAACAAAGATATTATATTTCTGAGGGAGAAGAAAGGAAAGCAAGAAGCACTTTTCTCCAATAAGAAAGACAGCAATTCTGGGTTTGGGATTTGTATGCTGAATTTGCTACAAACAATTAAGGAAGTTTTTGAATTTTTTTATTATTTCTTTTTTGATTTGTATGTTTTGTTTTTTTTAATCCAAAAGATTTTTTTTTCCTGAATGTACTAATAGTGTTGATTTTAATTACTACTGAAATTCTCACCAATGATTTAGTATTAAAATTTTATGCTATATAAAACATGTGGTTACCTAGTAATGAAAAGGTTATGTAGAAAAGTAATAAAAACGCACAACACCACTTTAAAAGTGTTTTATAAACAGCACCTGCTCTTTCATTTTAATTTCAATAAAATTTTGATGTCTGTAGTAAAAGACTAATACTAAAGGCATTCGCTTAAATATTAAGGAAAACAAAAAGAGGAGTTGAGCCTAACTACTCATGACTGCTGACATTCAAATTAACTTATCTTGAAGGGAGCTGAAATAAATACACATCTTAGTTTCCACTCTAGACTGATTTGAAGAAGGAGTGAAGAATGGCTTTAATGTTGTTTATGTCATGAATGTTTCTTCTGTACTGTTTATATCATGAATGTTTCTTCTGTACAGCCATTTCCTTCACTTGTCCTGCTTATGAGAAAGGTCTGTGCCTTAAAGACAAGGTGAGACAGAGTCCTATGACTGGAGAGGAAAAAGGAGCACAGAGAATTGCCAAGGAAGGTGCTTAGCTGCCACCCAGTAGTGTTTGTGTGATAATGCCAACTAGAGTGACTAGGGCTAATGGAGGAGAGAGAATTATTGTCAGTCTTGCTTTGGACAAACACTGGCAAGAGCTGGTCAAGAACGAGCACATCCAAGCTGAAGAATGCTGGCAAACACACACATTAAAAGACTAAAGAGATATGCATGAGTCTTCAGGATTGCTTTGAAAGGAAGAAGCACTTTCAGAGGGAAAGTGTTCGGAGTGGACAGCTCAGATGGAAGTCCAGTACTGAGGTTCTGCTGGCATTACAGAAGACAGTGAGATGTTCATGAACCCGTATGTTGGCCTGTCAGCCTGCCTCAAACCCCGTGGCTCTGCTGGCCATGCAGACTGTGTCCCCAGGGGTCTGCCATCCCATGTTGCAATTGATGGCAAGACTGACTTCAGGTTGAAGCACAAGTTTCTAACTTTTCCCCATCTATCTGAATTCATCTCCCTTCAACTTTCAGACACCGTGCAACCAACATGCTAACATGCATGGCATAGAAGTGTATATGGGTTTAAAAATAAGCTACCATGTAATTTTTTTTATTGCATTTTTAAGAATACAGTTGCAAAATGACCCAAGCCTTCCATTTTGCTCATAATTTATTACATAGAGAGCACCTTATTGTATAAGAAAAGAACAAACTTCCATCATTTCCTGTTTTGTGTGTATGCCTATTTACCTGTACCTATGTCTAACTTCAGAACTCATGGAAGGAGCAAAGAACTTTAATACAGCTTGAATTCTTGTCTGATGTGAATGCTTGTCAGATAGGTGGGAAGTGAAATCAAAATAGATTCACCAAGCTGTACTCTTAGTGTCAACATCTGAATACACAGAATATAAATATGAGCTATGGAAAAACAGCACTATGTCGTAAATACAGTACAAAAATATTTTTCTTTTTTGTACTTTTTAATGAAACCTAGAGAATCTGAATAATGTACCATGAATTCAGTCCTGAAAGCATTCTAAAAAGCAAGTATTCTTTATTTTCTTTTTTTCACATCTGCAATCATTCATAGTTCTTTTACAGAGTTAAGAACCAAAAAGAACCTGAACTCACATAATATAATAAAAAACATGCTTCTCTGTTACAACTGGAACTTACAATGATAATGGGGATATCTGCTGAATCATTAATATAATGAAAGCAGAGAATAAGACAATTATTAATATCTATTTATATATAAATTATAAATTAATTTATAATTAATTTATTTCAGGAGCAGCATGTTCTCTTAGATGTTATTAATATGCTTTAAATTATTCTTTGTATTTAAATATAAAAAAAGGCAGCAAGCATTGGATGGGAGTATAAAAAAGGAAAAGGGAAAGTTTACATTCAAAATATAGGTTTAACCTAAAATTCTAGTAACGCTTCTACTCTGTGTACCCTCAAAATCACACTATTTATTAAATTAGAATCAGTACATCATTCTCAATAACCACTCAGTTATCACTGCAATATCATTCAAACACTAATAAACTGACATACTATCTTCAATGGTTAGCTATAGGCAATTTTTAAATTGTTAGAAAAGTGTTAAAATTTATTTTTTAAAGAGAGAAAAATGAGTGTTTAAGGAAAAAAGTATCTTTATGCTATTCCTTCAGTGTGTGTTCTAGGTTTTGCTATACTTAAAATCAGACTGAATATCTTCCCTACTAAAGTCAGTTTAAAGACCGCAGTTCTGATATGCTTTCTGTGGCTTAGTTTATTGATCACACTATGGCAGTCTAATTTCAGAACTGATAGCTATAATTCTTATTTTAAAATGTAGTTTATTATTTTGGTCTAATCAGCACATTATCTGATCAAATAAGAAAGCAGCTCCAGATTAAACTTCTAAATGAAGGTGTGGTCCTATAATGCTCAGTGGAGAATTAGGTAACACCCTCAAGGGAGCCTGTGGGCACCTTTGCACAAAGAACCTTAAGTTACCTTCTCAGTTGCCAAAACTTCACATACCTGGAGTTATTTTGCTTGCTGCAAGGTCTGGCTTCCAGTAGCTGGGCCAAAACAATGCAAGTTTCCATTCAGTATTATTCCTGGATATCCTAGGGAATGCATGGAAATGGATGCCCACCTCTGGGTAACTGAAAGCCTCGTTTGATTTTAGTAAAACCTTTGACAACACTGAACATATTGAACTGGGCTGAAAATTTAGGTAATTATATAATTGTGTTGTACCGACATGGCAGAAACATGCATGAGGCTGTTGGACACTACCCCAGACAGAAAGGAGAGGTATGTGCTATTCTGAGGTAACAACTGGAGACAGGCTAGGATAACCTGAGACATTTCAGACACTGCTAATCAGCTCCATTTAGGCAACAGAATTAAATCCTGGTTCTCTGTTAGATATAATGGCAGCTTCCACATCTAAAGATCTCTTCAGTTTGCTATATACAGGCATCTAGTTTTAGTTAAGAAGACTAGAAATAGCTGCTGGAATTTATTACAAAGGACTTACAGAGGACCTATGCCTTTTTGGAGCAATGATTGTAAGCCAAGAAGGTTACTATAAGCTTTAGTAGCTGTAAGATGCAATACTTAGGTTTGGATAACTAAATTTGGCCCTTGCCTGACACACTGATATTAAAATTTATGTATCCTGAGCTTCAAATCTGTTGTAATCATCTGAGAGTTCCTGAGGTATAGTAAACATCTTCATAGGACAATAAAGGGGATACATAGAAAGCCAGACCTTTCAAGAAGACTCTTATTACATCCATGCAGAATAGCCCAAGACAATTTAAAGAACAATAGGTGTTTAAGTGCAGGCAAAGGAATCAAGTCATAAATGTTTATATCTGAAATATTATTATTCACTTGTTCTAAGTACATATAGCCATCTAAAGGAAATCTAAAATAAATTAGTTGAACAGTTGAATTATGGCTTTGTGAGCCTCACTCCCTCTTTTTACTTAAAGGAAACCAAACCTCATTGTCTTAGATATGCACATGTAAAGATGAGTGAAATTAATCTTTTTTTCAGTGTGAATGAGACATCCTTTGCAGAAGCAGTTCCAGATTTTGATTTGTTTCCGCTTCTGAGGTTATTAGTTGCACTAGAAACTCCATGTAAGTAAATGCTGACATAAATTACCATAAATAAAACATTTCAGTTAAGGAATAAGGTTAAGTATGTTCTTGCTGTATTCTTGCAAGAAATGTGACTTTATTTTTCATCTGAGTTGTATGAAGACAATTTAAGACACTAATGAAAAGGCAGACCTTGAAGAGTTTAAGGAAAGAATGAAATTAATGTTCTCAGAAAGGTAACAGGAGCAGATATATTTGTGAGAAAGAAAGAGCAGTAACCACAGAAAAACAATCATGCTGACTGCTAATTTTGAGAGTGGAGAGGGAAGAAAATAAATACATGAGAATACAGGAGAATAAGTGCTCAGTGATAAGGAGCAAGGACTGGATACTGCCATGTCTGAGACAAAAATTTGTACAGCTGTATTTGAGAAGAGCAACTCAGTAGCAAAATCCATGTAAGAGGAAACATTGAAAATTTAGTAGCAGTAAGAAATGTTAACGTGCTGTACGGATGGCTTATATTTTTCCTTCAGCTTTTCCTTTGTTATAAAACCTTCATGCAAATTCTTTGTGAAATAGATTTTCCAGTCTCGAGTGATCTTCTGTAGGAATACACAATTTCAATTCTCATTTTACATTGTTTTTTATAAATTTAGTTCTGCTGGTGAATTTGCCTGAGCTGAACATCTTTCATCTTTAATATTATTTCTGTAAAAGCTTTTATACACAGTATTGACTAAGTTAAATGATTAGATGTCTCCAATTACTTCAATTGCACTTATGTTTCTTTCTTTAGAAAATTTATTAGAAGTTGCTACCAAGTGTCACTTGAATTTCTTTCCAGATGTAGTTTTTAATTTCAATAAATTACATTTCTTTCAAATATTTTTGAAAGAATCTCTTTTTCTTTTTTTCTGAAATTAATTTTGATATATTGTGAAAAAAAATTTTGAGATCTTTGAGGATGTTAAAAAGTTAAAAATATGTTTTAAGTAGCACATTTCAACAGAAGTGGAGGTTTGACTAGTCCTTGGGGAATTATAATGGGAGAATTATTAGAAATAGAAAATACAGATTGTTTTAAACCATCAAGGATCCAGGACTGAGAGGAAGAAAACTTAATTCTTTTCAGAATTGCTGTTCCTTTATTTCTGTTTTACTCTTCTGTTGAATTCACACATAAAATAAGGCAACTCATGTGTGAATGAATATACATGCTTCTTGTATATAAACTAATCCACTTAGAAAACTAAAGTTTATAGGAAGACAACAGTCCAAAAATATGTGTATATCATTCAAAGACATCTTTCTTTCATCTTTCCAATCTGAAACTATGCACTGTTACCAAAGTCATTCTATGGAAATTTTATGCAAAATCTTGAAAATGTTATTTTTAAGCTTTCCACTTCAGTTTCCATCCAATCACATCAAGGTCATTGCATGAATGAGGCCCTGAGCTCGTGGTGGGCACACACATTGCATACTGCAATGCAGTGCTGTGCTGTGAGCACGAGAGCTTGGAGAAGTTTGGAGCTCCATCCTGTTAGCTTAGACGTAGCATAAGATATATATAATGCCCTGACTTCCACCATGGTGACAATTTGGTTAGCAAAGGTCGAGATCACGCCTGTCTTCAGACACATCTTAACACACAGTTTAGTAATACTGCCCAAACATCACTCAAAACCCATTTCTATCTAAGCAGGAATGTCTAAAAAAGAAATTTCTTCTTCAGGTATAATGACTAAAGTTTACTTCAAATATCATACAAGAAGCAAAATGCATGGATAATCTCTTATTTATTTTACTATTGGGGTTCTTAGAAATCCTAAACATACTGCCCTGTAAGTTATGAACATGCACATATTTCCATAGTCCTTGTGTACATCTCCTCATCCAGACCATGGAATAGGGATAAGGAACTCTCCATATTTTCTTCAGAAACAGGTAGTACTACCCCCAAAGAGGCTACAATAGAATCAGCCTAACAATATCAAACATCTATTGCCTGTGATTCTTTGTCTTCTTGGTATTGCTCTTTTGTTTCAAATTATTTACTGAGTGGCCAAAATGAGATAAGAAATTGGTTTTCCTAGGTTTCTAGTGACTGAAGAGCTCTGTCTTTTTGATGACACAGTAAATTTCATAGGGATATTTTAATAATAGGAGCCTGAAATGTAAGAGACACAAAATTCTTCCTTTCATTCTCAATAAGTATTCACTCAGAAAAAAACCAAAAACAAAGAGATCAAAGCATCAAACCCCTCCTCTCCACATACTTAAATATTTCCTTGTATCAGATTATATCTATAAAAAAATAACTTAATGAAAAAATATTTTGATACATTTGTTACTCACAGTAAGAAACTGATAAACCCCCTTAGGGATCAATAGCATTGAAGTGGCTGTCTAGTTTCAGTCATTTGGTGAGAGGGAAGAAAAAAAGCCTCAAAAACACTTTTTTCAAGAATTTACTTTCTTGATTCTGAGAACATATATTTGCTCAAAGCTTCTTTTAGGAGGGTTTCAGGAATTAATTACTTAAAAAGATTTTTCAATTTATTTTCTACTACTATTATCTGATGTGAATAAGGATCTATCTTTCTTTACTGCAGTGCAAGAGAAATTAAAGCTCTATAAGCCATTTTGAGTTTGTTTTCAAGCCATATAGTAACAGGACATTTTGCAGTCTACCAGGAGACAAACAATCTGCTCATATTCCCGATAAATGAACAGAGTGATCTTTAGGAACTCCTGCGTTACCATGGATACCATGTATTCTAAGTCACATTGTTTCTGCATTAAAAATCAGTTTTCAGAATTGTTAAACATAACAGAAGCATAGATTTTCTCTTTTGGTTTGTTGTATTTTTCTCCTTTTTTTTTTACCATAAAAGGCATAGTAATACTAAAGGTAGGAAAAAATTGCTACTCACCGGTAGTCATTTACAACTTGGCATCTTCATCAGCTGAGCTGTCTTCCTTAGTTGCTGAGTGATAATGATTTCATTTTATGCAATTTTACTTTGAACTACTAAAGGTTACTATGGAAACCTCAACTCTTTTTCCCTCTTCACATTCTTTGAACAGGTAGTAAGTCTCGCTATGTGGGGGAAGTGGCACTGAAACATTACTGGAAAATCAGCTCCAAATTGCTTTTCCCATTCATGAGTCAATGTGAAACTAAGATTTTTCAGACAGTCTGGTAGAAGAACAAAACATTTTAAAAACCAAAAAAAGTTTGAATCTTTACTGTCTGCCAAACCTCTGGTTTTTTGCCTCACTGAAATTTCATCTTTGCTTGATTATAATGGTGAATATAAATGATTCCAGCATTAGTCAACATAATAAAGTGGTGCAGTATTTATTCCCACATGATTTCTCTTGTTTTCAGTTTTTTTTAAATTTTTGAACCCTGGAAATGAAAAAGCCTTTTTATTTTCTTTTGATTCTTCTGTGTAAATTATGTTAAATTAATCATTAAAACACAATCAATAGATACAATTAAGTAGTTTCATCACCTCCAATTTGCTTCTAACAATGTGATTATTTTTTGGTCCAGAATTCACAGAATTTAATTTATTATTTTTAAAATATTTTAATTAGACATTAATAAAGACTTTACTTGACTTTTTAATTTTTATTCAAAATGGAATTGAAGGGTAGAAAAGACCAGAGCTCCTCTTTGCCAAGAGCAGATGTCACATTGTTTGTCTCCCAAATTTGCTTGAGCAATATCCAAATATGAATAATTTTGTTCTGCTACATCAAAAACTTATCCTTCTACATCAACATCAATGAATACTACATTCAAATATATGTATCTCATGTTTTCTGTTCTTTCTGTCTAGTAAGCATGGACAAATATATAATTTTTGTTAATATTTGAATGACAGGTTTTTGCATAGGCATTCAAATTTCAGGAAGATTTTACGAGATATGAAAATTCCAGATACATTTATCTTCACTTTTTCTTTCAATTTTATTGAAAAGAAAAAAAAAATCCAAATAAATTTTTATCTTCTACATTTAAGTGGCTTCTATTTTTCCTTATTAGACTTGCCAGAAAACCAATTCCTGATATGTATGCATGCAAAAATGTTCTTTCTCTAATGTTCATTCAATTTCCTCTCTCATTAACTCTTTTTATTTTTTAATATCATTTGCATTTTTAAAGCTATCTTAATATCATAATTTAAAACTTTGTAACTAAAACCAAACAAATGGTTCCCTTTGTTTTCTCTTTTCTTTTATATCCCAAATCAATCCAGGTATGGCAACAACTCTTAGAAGTGCAAAAAACTCATGCATGGTAGTCCAGGTGATTTGAACAACATTGTAGTACTTGTAGCACTACTGAAATGTTCTACTGCTACATTTTAGATCATTAATCTAAAATTATTAATGTTTTAATAAGCACATCACATCATAGCAACACAATTGACATGACACATTAACAGATTGTATGAGCACTGCTACATGACTGGCCTTTGATTATTAGGTAAAAAATGTAATAAACAATTTTATTTTCTAAGGTTTAGTTCTGTTTTCAGAACAGATAAGAGCACATTCGGTCATGAATTTAAGAAGCACCATTATACGAAGAATAACATAAATATTACATACTATTTAATACAATGATACTAACACTGAAAGCAATAAAAAATTGGTGGACTAGGCAGTGGCAAGATTATGGTTACAATTGTACTTGACAATCTTACAGGACCTTTCCAACTAAAATGATCTATAATTCTATAAAAACAAAATTTATTTGAGAAGATTTTGCATATTATCAAGTGTCCAATTAGCCCCCCAGCCCACACATATTTATATGTTTACATAATCATATACAAATCAATTTAATTACAAAAAAGTACCTCTAAGAAGTCTCAGGAGATGAAAGACTTGGAAATGTTTGAATTTTGGTCTAAAAAGACTAGTTACTTACATTTAGCCTTTGTCAGACTTCAAAATAATTAATTTAGATATATTGGAATGCTGTCTGAAAATATATAATAAAGCCTATATTAATTCACTTAGAATTGAAGGTGAGGAAGAAGACAACCGTGAGATGTGGAGAAAATTGTAAGATCAGATGACCAGATCTTCATTAAGCTCAGGATTTATGTGACAGATTCCTCAACAGTCATAAGGTTTTTGTAATCAATAATTTTCTGCCTGTTTGTTTGGTGTTTTATTAATAATAGTGAAATAATTTAGTTGATATCATCTGTGTTCAATAGATTCTAGTCAATACAATTAAGTGCAGGAGCAGGTAGTCAATATTATCTACAATATTTTCTTCCTGTAGGCCTGAATGTTGGTAGTAACTTTGAATGCCAGGAGATAGGAGTTTATGATGCAGTTCCTGTCTACATTTTCTATATCAGTTTTCTACTTAAGTCACTCATCTGTGCAGACCGATGTTAAGTAGGAAAAAACTCTGTCACTAAAAAAGTGTTGGGTATGGGTAGGAGAAATTCCACAGCTCATTCTGCTACTGGTGCAAGGAATGAAGATTTCTAGAGAAGGAAAGAAAGACAAAGAATGCATTGGATCAAGCATTTATTTAGCATCTTATATAGCATCTCACAATTGGGAGTGACACCTGGAAGTCCTGGGCTGCCTTTGTAGTTTAAATCAGAATAAAACTATCAGTAGTAAGGGTACATGATCAGTATCACATCACTTACTGCCAAAGTGTGGACCAACATCCAGTGACAAAGAGCATTTTTTTCCTAGTCATTGTAGTTATGAAGTTACATCTTGGTTTACAGTCATTCTTAATTTAAAGTAGATGGGCTGAATATGTAAAGATTCAAAAAAACTTCTTTTGGTCCTAGAGAATAATAAAAAAACCCCAAAACAAAACAAACAAGACAAAACAAACTAAAAAAATTACCAGAAAGGAAATTCAGGTGTTCCACTACATGAAGTACTAAGGTGTTTCTTTTTCCTTGTATTAGATTTCTACATTTGAATTTTACTGTCTGGTTGTAAAAGTGAAAAGTGTAGATCTACCTGATATAGCCTGTGTGATCTTCAGTTACCATTTTTAAAAAGCATCCCATTATGCAGGTCTGATAGAGTTATTTTTATTACTTTTGACAAGACTTTAATTTTTCTTTGTTTGTACAGCTTTTTCTATAAGGATCTCGATCCTAAAAAAAAACAAAACAATTCCATACTCCCTTCACTTGTTATTTTACTACATACTCTGTTTGAGGACACCAATATTAGATAAAATGACTGTGCTCATTCAATGCCACTATGATTAAAAAACATAAATAAAAATATTACTTTTAAAGTAATTGCATGTTCCAGCTAGTTAATCTTTAGTTGAGTGTATGTCATTGTGGGTGTTAATTCTTAATGTCTAACTTAAAGAGTCTGTAAGAGATGTCATTACAGTGATGGCTAGTATAGAAATTCATGGGATAGATGACATTATGGATGGCAATTCATAGAGTATATTGGTCTTTAATGAGAATTTAATTAAGCAACACACTGAACTCTTGCTGCAAGTTCCTTCTGAACTGTTTACCTTCTGTGGCAATGTTTCAGTAAAGAGGGTAAGCTGATGGTGGATCTCTTGCAGTTCAGTGGTAATCAATACAGGGAGAGAACAGCTCAAGAGAAATTGGAAAGAACTGACAGAGGGTTGAAGGAATTAGATGATCTGAAATCATAGAAACAGATGGAAGAAAGAGGGTGAAAGCATAATGGACAGAAAAGCCTTTAAATTCTAATTACAAAGAATGAAAGATCAGTATGATATTAGTCAGTTGCTTTTGTACAATCTGACTTGACACATTACAAATGACATTTATTCAACCCTCTGCTGTCTTTTCAACCACAAAATTCATATAGATTTTGGTGTAGTTATTGATATTCTTTCTCTTTCAATATTGTAATTACAGTCATTAACTTGCTCCTGGGAAATGGTGAAATGCTACTCCATAAATACGTGCAAGTGGGGATTTGCTTTGAAGTTGTACTGCAGACTATCCAGGATGCATGAGTACTTTGCTTTGTTTTTCAAACATGTGGACAGACCTTCCCCTTAAGAACTTAATATAAATCCATGCTGTAACCTCACCCTGTTATGAAGACTTAACCTTAGAAACAGTATTTTATGTGTATCAAGTGGGTTTTCCACCTTTTCACATTCTTCCCAGCTAAAATTTTGGAAAAACTATGCATCATTTCTCTCCAACATTTCTCATGTGAATACCAAGACTCGCAAGTTATCTCAGACTGATAAACTGCTAAAAGTACAGAATTCACGATATCTTTGATAGGCGATAATTTTGTAATCTTAAAATACTAATTTAGCTAAGCCATTAAAAATGAAAATAACATTGTCACTGTGTAGTTTTATGTAGAAACCCAAAAATTATCACAATTCTTTTCCAATAGCTTTCAAAAAAAGAAAAAAATTAAACCTGGTTTTCCCAGGCAAAGAATAACATAATTATAAAAACTGCAGAAGTTGTGCTGATAATGGTTTTCTGACAATGCTAACATTCCTTTATTTTCTATTTTTCCCTTTAATATTCTTTTATTTTCTTCTTCCTTTCAACTGAGTCCTGCTCTGCTTTTCAGGAGTACTTTTTAGTAAACCATCAGAAGAAGGCTCAAAATTTTTGAGTTTTGAGGGTTTTGAAGGGTTCCTTAAAGACATATATATTGCATATCAAATTATTACCACAAAGATATTTTATATTTCCCTTATATTATTTAGACACGTACAATATTAAAGCTATTCTGGTCTGCTAACTCAGCAATGCTGAAGTTGAAAAGAAAAAGGATGCACTACCTTCTACCATTAAAAAAATCCTAAAATAAGTGAATAAGTATCTATATTTTGCAATTGTTTTCTCCAAGACTCTCTGTTCAGGAATTCTCTGTCAACAGATATATAAAATAATAAGTGAATGTCAGCAGTCTTTCTCCACAATCACTACTACAAAAATTTGCAGCTCTTATAAATTTGACTATTTCTGTTGTAAGGATCTGAAGTCTTGCACTAATATAGTACAGCTGTGTAATTATGGTTCAATCGAGAACAAGCTGTAAAAATATCCATACAGGCATAAGAAACATAAAACTTCAGATGAATGTAAAACTTAGGAGGAAATGTTCAAACACAGCATCACCAACCAGTCAAAACTATCCCACTGTATTCAACATTGCTGTGGCCTTATTTGGAGTATTGGGCCTCATAATTTGAAAATTACAAAGGTCTTTTCATGCATCCAGGGGAAGGAAACAAAGCTGGTGGAAGGACTAGAAGACATGTCGTTTGAGGAGTGGCTGAGGTGCCTTGGGTTTTGTGTAGTTTGAAGAAAAGGAGGCTGAGGCCTGACCTTACTGTTTTCTACAGCTTCCTGAGGAGGGGAAGTGAAGAGAGAGATGTTAACCTCTTCTCCCTGAATCCAGAGACAAGATGCACTAGAAAGGTTGGTTCAAAGCTGTGCCAGGGAAAGTTCAGACTGGATATAAGGAAGCATTAGGAGAAGATGGTCAATCAGACATTGCAGACTTCCTTGAGGAATTGGTCAATGCCCAAAGCCACTGTTCAAGAGACATTTGGATAATACCATTAATATTAATTTTTGGTCAGCCATGAATAGTTCAGATAGCTGGACTACATGATCATTTTAGGACCCTTCAGATTAAATTAGTCTATTCTATTTCTTTGTATGCTGAAACTTAAGGAGTCAAAAGCAAAAGATCAGTTTGAAAAGGCTTGAAATCCTGAAAGGAAAAACGCAGTTATTATTCCATTGTTAGCAAAATCACTGGGTAGTCAGTAATCAGTTGATGTATATAAATACATAAATATATATTAATATATAAAACTGCTGTATTGTAGTAGTCTTGTTAAAGCCATTTGAGATTAAACCTGGTCAAAAGTCTCCTAACTACAGATTTACTATGCCATTCTTCATGTTTTCAATGTATAATTAAGATTATTGAATGAAAAATACACATAATAGAAAAGTTGATTTTAAATCAGGCAAATTGAATTGGCATTATGCCAAGCTAGCATTTCATTGCATTATGCTTTCGAGTTCTATTTACTGTCCTTTAAATAAGATTAGCTTTCTAGTGGTTGGATACATACTGCATATAAAAATCATTTGTGGAAGGGCAAGTAGCAAGCACTACTTTGTGGAACATAAAGTCAGGCAATTTATAAGAACTAAAGTTGGATAAAAACCATTGGCAAAACCACAGTGATTTAAGACTGGTTTCCTATGCTTACTCTGCCATCTTCATTTCTTCCTTCTATCCTATATATTTTGAATTCCAGCTTCAAACATACCTTACAGTGAATGTGAGATCACAAAGAGAAATAAGTTTCTATAAGCTTTGTATATTATTGGTGACCATGTAGGCAAGACTGTTATATATGTAAGTATAGTAGAGGCTTATAAAATTCAGATTTTATGAATTCTGAATTATTAAAGTATACAGTATTTATATATATATACATACATATATATATATATATTTGAAATACAGCAGTAACCATTCCTAGAGGTCAAAATGATTGCTGTGGAAATTGTTGAACTGTGAAAACAAAATAAGAACAAAAATCTATTGGGAAAATGTTTTCTTTTTTTAATAATTTAAAATTTGGGGAGCTTTCAAATGCTACTAAATGTCCTCTCTATTACCTTTATCTTTAAAATTTTGGGGGTGACTTTTCTGATGTTTTGACCTTTAAGGGACTTAAAAATCTCCATAGAGGCCCACATGGGCACTTGCCAAGCAATTTATAGATGCCTTTTTTTTGTGTGCTGTGGCTAAGATGAGCCCTTACCAAGTAAAGGTTTTTCTTAGAATCTTAGAGTTATATTTCTTATAGGGACATTCTTAGAATATTGTGTGTCAGTTACTTGTTTTGCAAAGATGCAACTCTTTAGAAAAAGGAGTCTAAATTCCTGCAATAGCACCTGCAGTCTAGTTTTGCAAAGAATCTTTGTTTTAAAAGTCAAATGAAGCAAGCAATGTTTTAAGGACCCATCATTCTACGGTACCTTACCCAGCTAGTATGATATCAAACAAGTTTTTCTGAATTTTCAACTTCATTCTTGTGACTTCTCTTTTAAAAGTATTAATAGTTTTTTTTCCCACCACATGAAAAAGAATGGTTCTGAAGTCTGCCTTCAGTTTTGAGAGGGCAATTTAGCAAACAATTTTCATCTTTTTGAACAAATACTAAGAGCTATCAAAAGCTTTTGTTCCTGAGAACAAAAATCACCCATGTGAGAGACTTTCAGATATTTTTGGAGAGTTTTCAACTTTTTCTTTAACTGCTTCAGTGTAAATGACTGAATCCACTGAGCCTCTATGTCTCTCTTTTTTAATATCTTGACCTTAATAGACTCTGTCTAGACTCACACTTTTGTAAGCATGAAAAGGAAATAATTAACAGAAAAGAAAAATTAAATGACAGTATTAGCTGGCTATGTTATGAAATTCTCAGAAGAAAATTATTTACAGGGAATTAATATATAAAGTGAAACTCTTCCAATTAAACAGATGGAGAAAAACCTAGGGCGGTGAAAGAGTTACAAAACCAGCTCTTAAATTTAAATATCTTCTTTTAAGAAGCTTCACCTGAAAATATGAAAGCATATAATGAAAAAATAGTAATAAATAAAACAACAACAAAAGGTCATCTTAACTACTGAAGAGTACTTCTCTTATTATTCTTGATTATGGTACTCTAGCTTGCAAAAATACACATTCTCATTTCTTCTTAACATTCTTGTATTAAATAAATAGTGGTAGAGAAGAAATCAGAATAAAAGCAAAATACTTTTGAAATAACTTCTGTTATATATTATTATTCAAAACCTATTTGTCACTTCTGTATGTACTTTATTAACCTTGCTCTAACATTCTTTCCCCTGCAACTGCCTCAAGTCTAGACAATGTACTTGATATAATCTATTATACAGGAAGAATTTTTTCACTTTCACATAGGCTTCCAGAGCACAGTTTAATATTTCATGCCAAAAAAGATCCAAAATATCTGCAAAAGAAAGCACTTGAAAGTAGAGAAAAATAATAATTCCAAATGTTTCTGGAATGTGGTAAAGGTCATCTGGGTTATTTTTCACATCGTTTCATGAAAGCGAATCCAGACTCCTGTCTCACTCTTGTATTCTGTTTCTAGCTTCCTCACACTGCCCTTTCTTCCCACAGCTGAATTTTACTTAGCGGGAGCCATTAAAAAAACTAAAATTCAAGACCACACCTATTGCTCAAGAGAAAAAGAAAAAAAGTCCAATTCAACAGCAATATTTAGAGCAGGGAAATTCTACTTTCCTTCTCCTTAACCTCCCTTTGTCAGTCATGCAAAGGTCCCTCAGGAATTTTTAAGTTTTGTTACAGAAATAGAGTTATATAAAAAAAATTAAAAATCAAATGTTCCAGTAAGTTTTTCCTGTATTCTGCTGCAGCCTTACGAGTATAACGCAGGAGATCCCTTTCCTGTCCTACAAAAACGAGCCCCAAAGGCAACATCCTGGATCTATTTCTCGTTCTCTGAATAGATTAATGTAATTTTCCAAGTCATTCTAAACCTTGCCTTTAAACCACTCTGCTCTTCAAGATAGTTTTGCTTCATATAGGTGAAATTCGACATGACATAAATAAAATTTTATATTGCTCCATTTATTGTCATTAAGGTGTCATATCAATAAAAAGAACTCTCATGAACAACTCATTTTTGTTCTGGAAAAGACTGTTGCATACTGTCTTCCTCTGCTGTGTGCAACTCTAGCACATGAAGTTTCAAAGCATAAGAAATCTAATCTTTTGACAAAAATTTAATAAAACCCCAAAAATAAAGAAGTTAAGAAAAACTGAACTTACAATAAACTTCTGAATAAAAAAAACTAAATTAAAATTAAAAAAAAAAACCAAAAAAACAACAACTGGAGCAAAGGAAAGTAAGAGATTTGTCTTGTTAAATTGCCATCTTTTTAACATAAAATAAATATCCTGCTTCAGGAAGGACTTGTTTCTATGATCCTACGCATTTATGAGACCCCATTCTTTATTTGTACTGATTATGTGAATAGCTTCTGCTAATATTTTAGGGTTTTTCCATCACTCTAGCCAAACTAGTAAAATATGAGGGCATATATTCAGTGTAAGAAACATCTCTAAAACAAAATTATCTGTCACAGCCCGCTATGATCTATGGATATCAAATCTCACAAAAAGTTTACATTCATCCACTCCAAAAAACTGAATACATTGACTATTGCATATTTCTCAGCAGCCATATCCATACAGCCAACTAGCTCTTACCACTTGGTCTACAGAAGAAAATCTTCATTTGCATTCCTCATTGCAAGATCATAACCCAAATTACTTAGCTAGTCTTTCGGCCTTTAGTAATTTTAAGAATGTCACAGAATACCAGGTGGAAATAAGATTTAGGATTAAACCCTCAGAAATTCCTACCTGGCACTACTTTCAAGCCTCTATAGCAACAAATAGCAGTGCTACCCAGTAGGCTGCTGTTGTTGCAAATAAGCAGCAGCTTGTATTCAGCAGCCTGCTGCCAACCATCTCCAGTTGGCTGAATAGCTTGTGCAGCTGTTTTCACAACAGCATCAGCAGTTATCCCACCCCAGCTGCACCCAGGAGGAAATGACAGCAACTTAAATCAGCTGCTGCTGAAGGGTCTTGGATGTGCTTTACTTGTTAAAGCACCATTGATAGGTTCATAAAATAATTATCAACATGTCTTCTACAATCTTCCTTAGCTGATGCAGCCTAGGAAATAGGTCAAAAAATAAATAACTAGGACTAAAAGAAGGAAAATTGTACCTACTAAATGTAGTTATTGGACGCTATCAATGTATTTACTGGGCGCAACTTGGCTTATTTGAAAGGCTTGCAGTCATATCAGCACATGTTGCTAGCAGCCGTGGTTTTGGCTGGGGTAGCATTAAGTCTTTTCCATTGTATTTATGGTGTTTGCTTTGAATTGGTGATAGGAACAGTGTTGATAATATAGGGATGTTTGTTATTACTGTGCAGTGCTCACACAGATCCAAGGCCTTTTCTATTTCTCACTGTCCCTTGTCAGTAAGTAGGCTGAGGGTGACAAGAAGCCTGGAGGCAACACAAATGGGACAGCTGATCCCAACTGACCAAAGGGATGTCACATATCATCTGGCATCATGCTCAGCAATAAGAGCTGGGAGATGAAGGAGAAAGGAAGGACATTTGGAGGGACAGTTTGTCCTCCCAAGTCACCATTACAGGTGAAGGAGCTTTGCTTTCTAGAGACGGCTGATCACCTGCCTACCCACAGGAAGTAGTGAATGAATTTCTTATTTTGCTTTTGTTTGGATTAATTGCTTTTACTTTATTTATTAATTTGTCTTTATTTCAACCCAGGATTTTTCTCAGTTTTAGTCTTCTTGTTCTTTTCCTCATCTTGCTGTAAAAAGGAGTAAGTGAGAAACTGTGTGGGGCTGAGCTGATGGCCAGTATGGCTAAACCATAACACCAACCCTTTACCTGAGAGCGATTACAGTAGTAGTTTGTTAATCAAAGAACCACCAAGATCAGTCATTCCTTTTTATTTTATTTTCCTTTTTGCTAAAGGATTGATTGTTTAAGAATAAATATAGCTGAAATAATAACAAAGTAATGGCAGCAAGATGTTCCAATGGACCTTTAAGGGAACTTGTAAAAACATATTTTTGTTTAAGTGATACCAGATAGAGACACAGAGATATATCATACAAATATTGTGGAAAATAAATTATGAAAAGAGAATATAAAAATATTTGTGGACCATATTCCTAAAAAATTTCTTTCACAGACTTCTGGCTTTGTTATTCCTATAGGCAATGCTAAAAAATTGTAAAGAATGTTGATGGAGGGCAAGAAAGACAGTGAAAGGACCAGAGGGCAGGGGTTGTGAGGAGCAGGGTTTTCTCAGTGTAGGAGAGTCTGAGAGGTGTCTTTATTGTTGTTTACAGCCTCCTCAGGATAGGGAGTGAAGAGGCGGATGTTGATGTGTTTACTCTGGTGGCTAGTCAAAGAGTACAAGGGAATGGTTTAAGGCTGCATCAAGGAGGTTCAGATTGGATACAAGGAGAGAGTTCTTCATTGACAGGGTGGTGGACCACATGGAAGTGATCACGGAACCAAGCCTGCTGGTTGGAGTTTAAGAAGCATTCGGACGTTTATATGGTTCAACTTTTAGGTTGTCCTGTAAAAAGTCAGGAGTTGGACTCAATAATCCTTGTGGGTCCTTTCCAACTCAGGATATTCTATGGTTAGTATTCATCTGAATCTCTTCATGTTTAGATTTTGTTCCATCTCAATTTGCAATACCTTGAATGAAGCCTCTGTTATTAGTGTTTAGTTCTCCCTGCAGGCACTTGAAATTCATCCACTAAGTCTGTCTTTTATGCAGTAATCAAAACTTTGAACTTTTCCCTCTATTCAGTTTATGATTTAAATATAGGGGTCACATAAGGGATTAGAAAGTCAGGAATGATTTGTTATCTTTTCTCACAATATATTATCATGACATGAATCTATTTGGTGTATTTAATTCTAAACGCTCTTAAGAAAGAGTTCTCTTTACTTTTCCCCGTCCTTAGGGACAAAACAGAAGTTAGCAGTGAAGAATTTTGACAAAAAGACAATATAAGTAAGACGGGAAAGGGAGGAAAATTTTTCTCACCTTAGCAGCTTGTTTTGTTTTGTTTTTTTTGTCCTCTCTCTCAATATTTCAAAAGGGGAAACACACAGAGTGAAAAGTAAATTTTATCTTCAATATCTCTTTTTATAATAAATAGAAATTATAAATGAGGTATTGCTTGTATCCTGATCTCTCACCACAAACAGATTTTGGAACTTACTTGTCAACTGTCAAATGTTCTGCAAGACCTGTACTGACCTTGCTAGAGACCTCCAGTACTTCTACAGACACAAAGCAGGTAAAGCTCATCTTGAATAAGCCTGGTTCCTCCTCAGAGGATGATTTATTTTCAGAACACTAGCTCCAAGATTTACCAAGAAGAAAAAGCAAAAAAATTACTTATAGGAAAAGGAACCATATATAGATAATACAAAGGAGATAACAAGCTATGACATTAAATTACCATATATTTAGTATCAGTACAAAGTGTCATTATTAACAACAGTCCTATAGTACATTAATGGATTCTAGCTTAACTTTGTTATCGTGTATTTGGATTTTTGATGTCATACTGAACGATTCTATTAAAAGATTATGGATATGAATCCACATTAATCAAAAGCATGAAATTCAAAGTCCTCCTTAACTCAGCATTTCTGAGTGACTGTACCAATGAACTAATTCATATAAAAATATAAGAATGCAAGATCATGGGATAGATTGTGCAACATCTTTATCTCAACTAGTTTTACCCAATTTCATGAATAGCAGTGGAAAGTTTATTGTTAAGTAATTTCTTCCCTGTATTTGTGCATATAAAGTGCACATAACAAATAGTTGTCCAGGTGCATACTGATGGAATAGGAACACTTTTTTAAAGTCTTACTTATTTAAAGGTAGAGGGCAGCAGTGTATCACTTCTGGTTTCTTTCCCAGACACTTCAAGGTCAAGGAGCGAGATTGGTAGATAAAAGAGCCTCTATGGCCCTTATTTCATTTACTCTATATTCTTGACAGCAAGAGTATAGACTATCCATTGTTTTCCTGATAAGAGATGTCCTTAAAAGCTGAGAGTAGATATGTTGTGATACTGATGACCTGATGACTTCAATGTCAACATCACATGACAGTTTATCTTCCTTATTCTGCCATACCTTCAGTTGCTCCACATCCATATAGTTTGCCATTCTCTGCCTACATATTTTTTATTATTTCTATTCCATATGTCTGTAATCTAAAGTGCAAGATAATTAAGTTTACTGGCACTTGTGATGCCCTCCTGGCTGTGAGAACTATGTAGTTGAATTCTTAGGTTACATTAAAACTTACACAAACTAGACATGGAGTTAAATTAAGCATTTGCAAACTCCTCAAAAGTATTACCCATTTATTTGATTTTCACCCATGCCAGCCAATTCAAAGACAAAACCTGAGTACTCTCTGGAGAACAACATGGCCAGTAGACTTTCCCAATAAGAAGGTGGCCAGCTTGTTCTGCAGGAGTACCTCCATGGACTGTATGGATGCCAGCTGTGTTGTGAATTTTCCCTCATGCTTGAAGAACATTTATTGCTCATATCTGTGTACAAACTTGATGTAACCCTAAATGTATGTGAGGACTTGTGTAACACTGACAGTGGATATCAATACATATCCACTTTTGTTTTGCCCTACAAATCTGCTTAGGAATAATTTATGACAAACCTGGGACTTTGATAACCTGTTTAAGTATGATAGAGAAGTTCCACTGAAGCAGATGTTGTTGTGATAGTTAAAGGAACTGTTTAGCATTTAAGTATTTGTTAAATTTTTTACAATTAAAGACATTTGACTGCAGATACTGAGTGTTGAAAAGAGAAACAATACTGGCTCACTAGTTATTATTGTTAGCTCTCTATGCTTAGTGGGAAATTCGTCATTAACTGAGCAGGAACACTTGTGTAAAACATTTTGATCATGGTCTTAGAGATGTCGTACAGTGCATGGTATTATTAGTGAAAAGTTCACAAAACTTGTATTTATGTTCAAAGTCACTGCAGCAGCCCTTATCAGAGGAAGTTCATTGCTAAAAATTATGGGAACCAAAGATCTGACTATAGAAAAGACAGGTAAAAGCCCTTTATATATATATACTAGGGGCTGGTATACAAAAAAAAAAAAAAAAAAGTCTGTGGTCATAAAACTTTGTTGTGATTAACTTATATATAAGTTAATTATATATTCCATAATATATGTAATATTATATATATTATATATCTTAACATATACTTTAATATATATTATATATATGATAGATATATAGATCTTAATATAGATCTTAATATATATTAAGAACCATTAAAAATACCCTTTCTCTACCTCTTTACCCTCAATTTCATATCAAAACTTGGAACCTGAATACAGAGCAGCTTTTGTGGTAAAAGATAGCATGACAGGGAATTGTGTAGTAAAGTGTTCAGACATAACAAAAGACTGTCTTTTTGATGGCTAAACACAGTCATATTGCTTCTGATACACTTTGTAGTACTAAGAAGAAATCAGCATTAATGATTATTTCAAGTTACAAATAGCTGCTAGTTGAGGTTTTATAGAGAACTTTCCATACATGCTGTGTCTTTTATTTTCTTGTTTTATATAGCATTTTAAATTTTTCCTTTATAAATCATGTACTCACACTTGACATATGTTGTCAGGAAAGAAAATATATTTTACTGCATCACTTTTTGTTACACAGTATTCAAAAATGAGATCCTACCTTTCAGATGGTATAAATTATTCTAGTTCTACCAGCTGAAAAACTGACCCAGGATGTGAATATTTAAATTTTTAATGTTAGAAATGCTTTCCTATCAAACAAACAAAAATATGTTAGATAAGATTTTTTAAATTGTAAATAAAATTGATTATATTATTATATAAACACTTCTCTAAATTCCCTTGGACAACTGGAAGATAACATCTACTTCCTAGCACTGACTTTTTGGAAATTAGGTATTCTTCATTGTAACATTTCATAAAATACCTATCATTTAGGCATAGATTAGGTGTCCAAAACCTCACTATAGAGAAGAAAAATTCTTATCTACAACATTTGGAAGACTGTCATCCTGGAATTCCTGAAAAAAGGCATTGCAAATTGTTTTATCTATAATAATATATATGTTATAAATAATTTGAAGCATATAAGATATATACTTCATTTTTTTTTTAATAAAATAATGTAAGGAGAAAAGATGGTTCTATTACAACGACCCATTCTGATATATATATGTTGATATATATCTATATACATAGAGAGACTGAGAGATATATATATGTGTATTCCCTTGGGAATAGGGTAAGAAAGCAGAGGATCTGGGTTTGAAGGAAGGAAATTGAGCCTAGGAAAATAAGAAAGGTGCAAGAAAGGAGTTTTTAGTACTGCCTTTGTCTCACATTATCCAAAAATCTTAAATTTTGGGGTAAAATTAATTTTGCTTGCTTCAACTGTGCTTTGTTTGTGGTGACAGCTGGTAAGTGATCTCCCTGTCCTTATCTTGACCCACAGACTTTTTCATCTTATTTTCTTCTCCTGTCATGTTGGGGAGACAGAATGAGACAGTGACTGGGTGGGTATCTGTCAGTCAGACTTTATAAGGCTCAACATGAAATAGTTATGCACAATAAGCTAGAAATACATTGTATTTTAAAGTACATTATATAAGCAGTAATAAAATGTATGCTCTACTATGTTCAAAATTATTCACCATAAAATATCTGAATTAAAGAATAGTATTAATTGATCTTCTAATATCAGTAAAACATATATTGAAAATAAACTTGATTATAATAATCAAATTAAAAATGAGAATATAACATATTTTTCTTATGAATTTCTGATTATGAGAAAAATAGAGGTAATGTTTTGGATGTGTTAAAATACTTTCTAATAAACTTTAAGTAAAATTTTTTTCATTTGATTGCAAACATTCTTTTTTTTTCCTTTTTCACTTCTCTTTCCCTAATCTTCAATACATTATTGATACTTTCATGGCAGTCATGAGAGAGAGGGAATTAATGTAATCTTAATGCAATTCTACTTCAGCACTCCTTTTAATAGTAATTTAGATTTAAGTGATCCTTTAAAAAATAAATGAAATCCTTTAAAGATCTATTTCTCCTCAATATACTTGAAGAGTTCTCATTAATGTTGACAGTGGGAGTAACAATGAAATGTACTATATTTAAGTATCCAGAAGCTAATGTCTTCAAGTTTCTATATATGAAACTGTTAAGTGAGTTGTCCAAGGGCTAATCTTGCATGTCTATTTTGCTGGCTTGGCTATTCTAACTGCTGCAGTTCATCTATATTTTCATTTTTAAACCCACCTTGACCAGAGATCATTACTTCGTATTTTTCTATTTGATACCATCATGTCTTTTGGTTGAAACTTCACTTTTCTCATATGCAAATTCTTTAATTTCATCAGGACACATAGGAATGGAAGTTACCATCCATTGTGCAATATCCTAGACATGAACTAGGGCAACCCCCAGTATCAGTTCAGACAGGAGAATAAATGGATTGAGTAGTCCTAAAGAAAATGAAGTGGGAATACTAGTTGATTTAAAAAATGGACATAATCCAGCAATATATGCTTGCAGCCCAAAAATCTGATTACATCCCTGGTTGCATAAAAAACTATCATGGACAATAGGTTTAGGAAGATGCTCTTCTACTGTCCTCTGGTGATGCTCCACCTGGAGTACTGCATTCAGCTCTGGGGTTCAGAGCATAAGAAAGAAATGGACCTGAGAGAGCAGCAGAGCAGAGAATCACAGAGCTACAGGTTGGGTCAGGCTGAAAGTGACCACAGTGAGCCATCTAGTCCAACCTCCCTGCTCAAAGAGGGTGATCCTAAAGCACATGGCAAAGCATTGCATACAGATGGTTCTGGAGTACCTCCAGTGAGGCTGACTGCAATGTCTCTGGGCAATCTGTTCCAGTGTGCAGTCACCCACAATGTAAAGAAAGTGGACCTTCCTATGCATTAGTTTCTGCCCATTGTTTCTTGTCCTGTTGCTTGGCACTGAGAAGATCCTGGCTCCATCCTCTTGACACCTTCCCTTCAGATACTGATAGACAATGATGAGGTCCCCTCTCAGCCATCTCTTCTCAGGCTGAACAGGCCCAGCTTTCTCAGTCTTTCCTTATAAGAGAGATGCTTCTGTCCCTTGATTGCCTTTGTTGCCCTCCACTGAATCTGCTCCAGGAGCTCCATGTCTCTCTAGTACTGGGGAGTAGAGAACTGGACTCAAAGCTCCAAATGTGGCCTTTCTAGGCCTGGGTAGAGGGGCAACATCACCTCCTTCAACCTGCTGGCAATGTGTTTCCTGATGCAACATTTATGACCAAAAAGCTGGAATATTTGTCTTGGGAAGAAAGGCTGAGAGAGTTTGGGTTGTTCAGTCTGGAGAAGAGAAGGTCCTGAGAGTTCTTATTTTGTTCTTATTGTTCTTATTGTACTTCTTAAAAGTTCTTATGCCTTTTCAATACTCTAGTGGGACTTATAAGAAAGAAGGGACAGGCTTTTTAATAGGCCTGTACTGACAGGACAAGGATCATTGATTTTAAAGTGAAAAAGGGTGAATTTAGATTGAATATAAGGAAGAAACTTATGCTCAAGTTGTTCAGACACCAGAGCACATTTCTCAGAGGTGGATGTCCCAGTGTTGGAGAGTTCCAAGATCAGGCTGAATGGGGCTTTGAGCAATCTGATCTAGTGAAAGTTTATAATATGTATAAAAATTATTGGTTTTGAAATATATTCCTGTTTGAATATAATTAGGTAGTAATGTCAATATATATTTCTGGTGGTTAGGAAACAGTCTTCATAAACTGGGGATCTGAACTCCTGTTGGCCAATAAAAGGAATAGAAAAACTCTCTTCAGGAAGGCTGCACCGTGACCTTGATAGGTCACTCCAAATCACAGCTAAAACAATTTCTTTGGGCATTTGGCATCAGTGGATGGATAAGCAGTTACAGATTCTTTAGTATAGCTAATTCATTAAAAATACTGCAAGGCAAATTTTTTTACGTGAATGGATAGTGAATAGTTGAATAGTGTCTGATAATTGAGTAAAATGTCTTTTAATAAAATACCCTCCATGTATAATTTAATTTTCAAAAATGAGCCTGCATTTTTTTTCTGGATAAGAACATGTTAAAAAAATCCTTCTTGCTGTTTTTAATGAACTCTAACTCAGCTACCTATTTTTCTTTTTTTTTTTCATTAGGACTGCATTGTAAAATAACATGCTAAGATGCTTGCCATTTGTATGTGTCATCAGCCATAAAATTAAACTGTAAGAAAGTAGAGTTCCTGCTGGGAAGGAATAGCTGGGGCCTTTTACAGTGACTAACCAAAACCCTTTCTTTGTCAAGTGAAAGACATCACCAATGAAGATACTTCTGTGCCCTCTGGTGAGAGCTGCTAGTATTTAATGTCTTTAGTTATGGCAAATGCCACATAAGAGAAAGATAAAACAAGTTTTTTACATATTGTGTATGAGAACATTGCACTTTATGTTTTATCATCTTACTGGATTATGAAAGAGGTAAGGTTTGGCTGCTGTGGTGTTCAGGAGTGGCTGTCTTATGGTGACACAACACTGAAGTTTTTCTGCATTTCAAGAGAAAATTTCTCTAGTGCAGTGATTTAACTGGTGGCACAACATTATGCAACAGCAGCAGGTGTACTGAAGTACTTCTGTAATAACATGGCAGAAATAAAAACAAAACTTTTAAATAATGAAATAAAAAAGTGAGAAATATTTTTATCTCTAATTAATAGCAATTAATTATATTGTAAACAAATAACTTGAGGCCACCCTATTATCCTCCACTTTTGTAAACTAGATAAATCCATGTCATGGAGTGTTTACAAGTTGAATTCACTTTTTAATGGTCATATCTGCTGTCAATTCTTGGAAATGACTGATAATTGGTCAGGACGAAGAACTCCCATCAGCCACTAGCAGCTTCAACTTCCCCTCTTTCCTCAGCTGTCTTAAAGGTAAAGCTATCCCATGACAATCCAGCATCCTTAGCCACTCCTCACAGGATGTGCCTTCCAGCCTTTTTACCAGATTTGTTTTCCCCCAGTCGTATGCATTCAAGGACCTTCAGGTCATTCTTAAACTGTGGGGCCCAAAACTGCACACAGAACTCTTGGTGAGGCTGTACCAATGTTGAATACAGTGGAATAATTGCCACTTTTTATTGGCTGGAGATGTTGGATGCACCCCAGGAAGGGGTTTGCCCTCCTGGTTGCAAGGGAACACTGTTGGCTCCCATTGAGCCTGCTATCAACATTCTATGCGTTGAGGGAGCTGCTTTCCTGTCACTCCTGTCTCAATTTATACTTGTGCCACTGTTACAAGTGTGGAATCCACCATTTGTAATTGCTCAGTGCTTTAGTTTGTCTAAATCCCTTGATTATTCCTGTCATCCCTCAAGGGAGTCAACAGAACTTCCCAGTTTGGTACTGTCAGAAAATTTTCTAATAATACATTCACCCCCTGCGTCCATGTAATTCAAAAATCTATTGAACAGAGCTGGCCATAAGATTGAGCCCTGTGGAAGACTTTTAGTGATTAGTTGCTCATGCTCCCTAAGAACCTCAATCCAGAACTTTGCAGTGTTAATCTAACCCCAGAAGAAACGTGCCATAGATATTAATATACTAATTATTATATATTTCTTAAGATCTTTCAGAAGAGAGTCTTTTCATCCTATTAAACTTTTAATCAAGGATTTTATTAGGTGATGGTTTATAGGTGTTGATTTCTTGGTCAATTATATACCATTTCTTTTTCCCCCCACAGCTAGTAATGATGTTTGGGTGGCTGTTGGGGGTTTTTATTCATTTGTTTGTTTTTTTGTCTGAGGTGGTGTGTTGTTTGGGTGGGTATTTTTGTTTGTTTTTTGTTTTCTGTTTTGGTTTTGTTGGGTTTTTTTCTAACCTGATGTAATGTATATGAAGAAGTTGAACCCCCTCTGTCTATGTTAAACCCTATACACGTCAGTGAGCCCATAGTGCCTCACTCTTATTCATGTTTATAGTATCACTTAGTTTCTGCAGTGAGTCTGCTTTAAAGTCACCCTTTCCTTTTATCTTTTCTAAGCTTGAAGTTGATAGTATCTTCAAGGACCTTATCTTCATTCTCTTCTCTCTTACTGTCTCCTGTTCAGGTCAATTACCTTTTTGTGGTTTCTTTTCCTTTCTCTCTCTCTCTCTCTCTTCTGTGTCCTCTAGAGACCAGGAGAGCTACTCAGACTGAATTTTTGAACTTCGCTTCCTCTAAATTTAGTGAATTTTATCTGTAAGCTTCAAGGATTTATTTTTATTTGAAACAAATTGTATAGATATAGGCTCCACCAGAAGTCCATTCCATGCAGCTTGTATCTATCTAAGAGGCATGGGGCGATGGAGGCAGCAATAACCACCTTTGTATGCTACCCACAATCAGCAGGTAAGCAGTGTCATCCAGGAGACTGTAAGCCAGCAATGATTCTTGCCTGTTTCTCTCACTTTCATCCATTACTGTTCATTTTCTTTTCCTTAATACTCAATATGTTTTTATATCCCTTCCCTAGAAGCCATCCAATGTGAAACATCAATTTAAGAAGCCTTTATCAAGTGTTTTTTTCTGAGCAATCAGAGACTACATACAGGACCTGGTCCCCCACTATTAGAACTCCTGCCCAGTCATGCTGTTTTCTGCCTTGGGACAAGAAAGAGGAAATTGGTGACCAGTGCAGGGGACTACAGAGATGAGGTCAGCCATTACATGTGGGTTGAACTGTGTTTATGTGCCTCATATAGGCTTTTACTGCACCCTTAAGTGGACTCTATGGAAAAACTTGTAAGAATCCATTCTCTACAACTCTCAGGCTAGAAACATCTAGAGATTAGGAAAACATAAGAAAATAACAGCCATAATCAAAGCACTGAAATAGTAGGACTGAAGGTGCTGAAAATTAAAATTTTGGATGTGGAGTCAAAATATAACATGATGCTGTATATTACTGCTTAGAGGTTGTCACCAGATGTGCTGATCCATAGGGCCTTCTCAGGTGTGTGTGAGCATACAGGCTCCTTGAGGTGCAATGTCTCTGCACTGCAATCATGCTTGAAGGCATGGTTGAGCTACCAGACTTGCTGATAAAGATATGGTGCTAATTCTTTAGTAGACAATCTATTGGCTTTGAATCTTCATTGCTGTAATTAATTTATCAGTACAGAACTTCTTTTTTCCTATTCCATTCTCCCTTCCAGGTCCAGGCTGATTCCTAGATTAGTGCAATACTTTACTCCCATTTGTCAGAAATTAACAACTCTCTATTTTTCAGTTCCAGAAATATATGTTAGTAAGAAGCAAAGATGCATTCTGTTTAGACATTTGATTTGTCTTCGGTCAAAAGTAGTACATAACAGTAAACAACATGATCTGTATATTTCCCTGCTGCACTTTGTTACATTTTCTGGGACTTCTTTAGGATTAATGTCCTCTGAGATCTATCCAGTGCACTGCAGCTCTTAGCTAGAGATAGTATGAATAGATTTGAATGAGCACATAAACAAAAGGAAGCACCAAAATTATTGTGATCCAGGACCTGGGGTTTATATAACTAGGACATAGAACCATAGAGTCCAATTTCTAAGCAGGAAAAATCAATTCAGGTACAAAAGTGTACTGAGAGTTTGTCTAAATTGGAAGAACTTGTTATCTGCAGGTACATAACCTAGATAAATATCTTTTTAAGTCTTCGGTTTAAGAGCCACCATTAAACTTAACTCCTCACACATATATCAAATGTATGTGGGCAATGGACTCTAATGGGTCAGATGAACTGTGCCAGAAAGTGCCTGATAATGATAATGATAAATGATAATTGGACCTAGGCTAAGTGTCTCAAACATAGCTCCTAAGACATTCAGGTTATCAAGCAAGCAAGGTGAATCTCATCTACAGAATAATATAAAAAAAAAAAAATGTATTCTCCATTTTATATGGATTTTAAACACAAATTTAATGAAACTATTTTTGAATGTCTAAAATAATAGATTTTTTTTGGTGAAAATATTTTCCTCAGTAGCAAATTAGAAAGTAAATAAATGGTAAACAAATTTGTATGTACATTCATCCCTGTTACGTATATGTGTACTTGCATCCTAGTTTTTAGGTCAATAAAGAGAAATGGAGCAGCTGGTTTTCAGCTCTTGTTTTTTTAATAAAGTTAAATAAAAACATTTCTTGGGGAAAGTTGTACTTCATTAGGTTAAGTGGTAATGTAAGACTTTTATAAGATGCAACATAGTTTATTTATATTTCATTACTTTCCAGATTGCAATTAAGAATTATATCTCTGCCCACAATGACTGATGAACTCTTAAAATCATCATCTAAACTATGTCTTCTCTCAAAAACAACCCACTTTGAAGATGTAATAGTAAATTAAACACAGCTGTGGTGTAGCTTTGATATGATTTAGGTAATCTTTCCAGTGTTTGTTTGTTTGTTTTTTTATTTACAGAGTAGGCAGTAGCCCAAAGATGTAATTAGCAATGTGCAATAAGGGGAATCAAAATCTTACCCGTACAGTCATTCCTATTTTGATAAATCAGACTGGTATATGGTAGGGATTAATCTAACCTCTACAGTAAAATGATCACCATATGAGTTTCAACATTCAGCTTGGGTCCCAAATCTGCTTTATATGCTATAGGTTTGATAAATAATTCAGGTTTAAAGAGTTCATGATCTGTTTGTTAAGTTGTGAATGCTGAAAGATGTTCATATTTCTCAAGTGGTCATCTCCTAGAGTGGACTATTTTCACCACAGCATTTTTTCCTGGGTCCTATACTGATCCCTTGACTATTTGTGTCTTAATTACTACTTTTGTGGAAGGTTCTTTTAGGAGTATTTAAATAATGCAAACCTGCCACAGCCCAAGTTAGTGAGTGATGTTTTCATGACATAAAGGGTGGTGGCCTCACATGTGGGTGCTCTTACATATGGTGAAGGCAGGAGGGTGCAAAATTTGATAAAATAGCATTGGAGGACTGTGAAAAGAAGACGGAAGCAGTGCATTCTGGGAACAGTTCTTGCAATAAAGTATCCCCAGAACTATACAAACTGGATATTGTCCTGGAGAGAACAAACTAGAATGAGTCAAAACTGGAAGATGGAGGAATCTAAAAATTAAGTAGTGTGTATATTCATGGAATTCAATTTTCAAAACTCCTCACCTGTCCTGCCTTTTCAAACAATGTCTTTAAAGTCTTCAAGTCAATATTAACTGATGTGTACAGAAAATTGATCAGTTTTCTTAGAATTCTAAAATTGCTTCTGTGAGATTCTTATTTTCTAATAATTAGCTTTTTAGCTTTCCTATCAACATTACTGATTTTCAAGAAAAATAATAGAGCAGTTTTTTAAATTTATTACTATTTTAAAGTTTCTCTATAAATGAAAGGCTTGAGGGCTGGTGTAAGGGAGACTTAAACTCTGCTGAGCAAACAACATATTCATCAAACAGGATAGATCAACAACAGAAGTTGTTTAAGATATTTTTTCTGATAGCTAATGAGAAGGTCAGAGAAAATTGTGATTCATGAGCTCATAAGCATACTAAAACTCAAACATAAAAAAGAAACTCCAGAATAAACTGAGAAAGAATGTTCTATATATGGAGAGCTAGGAGTATTCTTTATTTGTTTGATTTTTCACCTGAAGGCAGGTTCTTTCTATAAAACTTTGGCTGGTCTTAACATACTGTGATTGGCTAGCAGAAAAATTTATATTTTAACCTTATACAGTGATTCAAAATGTCATACTGTATACAGTATAATAAAATAAGTATATGACTTTCAGAGATACAAGGTTAAATATTAGAATAACATATCATACACATTGAGAAATATTGTAGTTTATGAATAGTATTGTGTAATTTATTAAAATTAAATATATTATTAAAAATTGTGGTGGTTTAGATTTGTCAATTTGAGTTTCTCGGCCAATGCACCAAATAATGTGGCTGGTTTAGCATTAGCTAAAATTACCAGTGCACTTATTCATTTCTTGCTGTGACATATGGATCAGGAGAAGGGCAAAACAGGTTTAAAATTTAAAAGGTATGAAGAAAACTTTATTAACAGGACTAAAATAATAAGCATCAGAATAAAACTTTCAGAACCATCTTCCTCCCCATGCCTGACTTCTTTTCTTTCCCAACTGACAATGTAGAGACAAAACATGGGATTTTAAATCAGTTTCCAACTCTACAATAGTCTTTCATCAGTTCTTGTATGGAAAGGAGCTTTCTCATGGCATGCCATGGAGACTTTTCCACAAGAAACAGTTCTCTTGCAGCTTTTCATTCCCACTAATAGCAGCTGCCTGGGAAAGGACCTGCAATCGTGAAACTACTCCCATTTTCACCGCCCTTCTTTATAGTTGAGTTCATGGGCCATGTCAAATTATGGGGTATTATTTTAAGGATGAACTGTTGAAAAGCGAAGGTTATCTTCATCTATCTCTGTGATCATCTTTATCTCTGGAAGAGAGTTCTTCTCTCCCTGGAGCAAAGGGTCTTCATCACTCATGTCTCTCTCTCTGTTCAAGCTTCTCACGGGATCACAGTCTCTTCAGCATCTAGTTTGCTTCATCATGGTTACCTCTGCTCACATCCACAATTTGAACACATCATCCCCCCATACTCTTTCATGAATTAAAGGGGATATTTCAGTGTATTATTGTCCATCTCCATGGCCTACCAAAAGAACTTTCAGCCCCATTAGGGCATCTCCTTATTCTCCTTCCATCTGAGTCTTGACTCCTTCTTTACTGACCTTGGTGTCTTCATGTTGTCTTTCTACATTTTGTCACTATTTTCCTCTCCCTGGAGAGAGGATTAAGATCTGCAGGTCTCACCGGTGCAGTAAAAGGGTTAATATGTCACTGATATTCATGCCTGAGATGGTCATGGGCAGTGGCTGCAGCAGTCACGGTGTTGCATTTCAGGCTGCGCTGGGCCCCTCCCTCTGCCCAGCAACCACTGTGGGGAAGACAGGGTGGCCTGGAGCCGCTCCCGGGGCCTGGCAGGCCCCAGCTCGGTGCAGGATGGGGGTGGGGGGTGGAGGGGGCAGTTAGTGTCAGCAAGATGTCAGCAGCCGTGACAACCCCGACCCAGCCTGAGGCTGGCACCCTGCAGTCTCCATCCCCCAGGAGACTCGCTGGCCCGGGAGCCGCTGGGGTCCGGCCCGGCCTCTCCCAGGCTGCACAGGCCGTGGGGGACCAGGGCCAGCCTCACTTCAGCTACGCTACCTTTCCAGTCTGGAACCAAAAGAGGGATTTCCTGGGTTTGTCTGTTTTTAAAATGTGCATCTCACAGAGGCGGATCCAACTTCTAAATGGATCAATCAGCTGTCTATCTCAGAACTAGCTAGCTATTGTTTTTTTCCAGGCACAGAGGAAGCTCTCTGCAGCTTATCTCAGAGAAATAATTTCTGTGGGTGGTTTCTTCTTTCTTACTAAATATCAATTAATGCCAAACCAGCACATTTGTTTTCATTTGCTCTATCTATTTTCATTTATGATTTGAGGAGCACGATTTTATAAGGGTAGTTTAAATCAGTGGGAAGAGGCACTGACTGAAGACTTTTTATATGAATGTACATACACACCTTAATCAAAAATGTAGAAGCAGAATGTGGTAATTGAACAATCACTATGCTGAGTCCTTTACTTAGCCATAAGTTGTACAAAAACTCAATTTGTCAGGACAACTTTTTCTTACCATCTTACTTCGATTCTTTTGAGCCATAAGTGCATTTACAGGAAGTATAACAGAACACACTTTTTTTGGGTACTTTTTACCACACAATTAATCTGTTAAATAGTGTCATTCTTTAGATAAATTCTGCATTTTTAAATTCATGTAAGTCTTGCAAAGTGGGAGCTTGCAGTATAATTTACATATTATTGGAGATAGTTTTTTGATAATAAATACAAAGAGTCACAAGAGCTTTAAATAGACGTTTCACTTGTAATTAAGAGTTGTAATAATGAAATGCCATGCTTGACAAGGTTTATTCAAATAATGAAAATCTTCAGGGTGAAACTAGTTTTACATGAAATTGAATTGTTTTTACAAATGTTTGAATTCTACTCACAAGACATTATTGACTTTTTGGTTGTAGTTTGACCAGTGGGAAAGCACCCTTAGGTATTTATCAGGCCATTCAAAGTCATATCCAATTAATATATTAATTATATATTTATAATATCCCATTAAAAGTCACAATCATAATGATATGACTAGCGCTGACTCCTGTGCCTGAAGTTCTTCGTGCAATAATGAAAAGTTAGAAAAATAAACTTGATTGCCTTTGTTTCTCTTTGTCTCACCAAATTGTCGCATTCAACTGTGGGAAACTGCAAGGAGCTCTTTTAAAAAGGGATGGTCACGAATGAAATTAAGTCAAACAAGACGAACATTTTACCTGAGAACCATTTATTTGTAATGAAGAAACCAAAATAGAAAGGAGTTACCCTGCTAAAGATGGCTAGAAGAAACAGAAAAGAAGGAAGGAATATGGAAAAGGAATGGGAGAGAGGGGAGAAAGAGAGAGAGAAGACAGAGAGAAAAACAGGCTGTTACCACTGGAGGTCAGGGAGTGCTATCGATATCCAGGCGGTGCTGGGTGAGTAACTGCCTGCCCATGGACAGCACCCGCAGCAAGCAGACACAATGTGAGGTGGCCAGGAAGTCCAGAGCTCTGGACAGGGTCACGGTGAGGATTGGTGGTGGGCTGGCTCAGAGGTGGGCTGGGTTGGATGCAGGGGGTTCAGGTAGGGATGCAGAGATGAAGTAGGCAGGGCAGTGGTCAGGGACACAGGGAGGCAGGACAGACGCAAGGGTGAGCAAGAGCAAGTGAGGGCAGGAAAGCCAAAAGGCAGGCGGGGGCCAGGGCAAAAATGGCAGAAACAGGCTACAGCCAGGGCAAGAAGCAGACCTCAAAATCCCTGACTCAAAAGCAAGTTTCACAAAAGCCCCAAAAAGCAATAAGACCCAAAAGCCCCCAAGCCAAAAGGCCCCAAAAAGCTAAAGCACAGTCTCCAAAGACCCCCAAAACACAAAAGCATAAACTTCAAAAGCCAGCAAGTTTTGAAAAGCCCCAGGGCTTGTGATGCAGTTGCTTTTTTTGCCCTTGGGTCCTCCCAAAATATGCCTGCTGACAGGAGACCTTCTGGCCCAGTCCAACCTTCTTCTAAGAGTCATTCACATCTCTGGTTCTAGCCTAACTTGCCATTATGAAATCATTCTCTCACCTATATTATGTGTTTGAGATTCATGAGCTTCATGAGGGTTTGGAATCTAGTTTTAGCTTTTCCTGTGTATGTGCCTAACGGTTAGGTTACTATGGAAAGAACAGCTACTACTATCTTCTCTTTCTTCATATCTTCTCTTTTCTTGATATATTTAGAAGTAGTTCTGCTTCAACAAGTAATTAGAACTGTTTTAAATCCACCTGATTCAACTCAGAGGCTGAAAGGACCTCTCAAGCAAGAGATGAGACTTGTTCTTGCACTTAGCAATTTTCACTCATCTGCTGTACGGGTTTAAGTGGAGAGTTTCTGAATAACTGACCTTTTTATCTTTAGAGAGTCCTTGACTAGAGGCCTATTGAAGGTCATTTCTACAAACCCGCTAGAGCTTTAAATCCAAACTTCATATTAAGTAACAGAATCAAAATGGGTTTAGTGGATAAATCTCGATTGATTATGTGTGCGTAATGGAAACACATACATCTGATACTCACTTCAAACTTCTTTTCAATTTCACAGAGATATAAGAGCCCTTTGGGAGAAACCAATTAATAAATGTCCATTTAAAAACTAAGTGAATCACACCCTGGAAGAGCATTCAAGTACAATAAATAATGTAGGTATTCATGTTGGGGTGATATGAATGTCTACATTATCCATATACATCTAAATTTTTGAAAAATTGATCTTAGCCATTGCACCTTGACTGTAACTTTTATTTGTATTATTTTAGATGGAATAGATTTTATGGATATTTAAATTACAGAAAATTAATTTATTTTAATTTTTAGTTTCTATGTAAAAACATAGATACATTTTTTTAAGTGCAATTAATACAAATTTTCTCAAAAGTTAATTTTTTAATGTATTTGCATTCTTTTTTAACTTTTAATTCATGTAAATTTTATAAAAAAATTTCTAAATCTAGAAGAAAAACAAAAATCACCAGGTGGGGACCTCTTATTGATTAAACTGGAAATTAGAGCTCAAGGTAAGCCACTTATTTTGGAATGGAAGCCACATTTAAAAACAAAAAATTGTTAAAATTTTCAGCCTCTTTTCTTGCAGTGTATTTCTGATTTTTTTTTTTTTAAAACATTTTATTTTAAAAATTCCATATGATTTTACACATCACAAGGCTCAAAAATATTAGTGTGCTCTTCTATAGATAGTTAGCAGTATAAAAAGCCAAAAATAGGTAGAACTATAGACAATAAAGTCCCAGAAAGAATGTGCAGATTGCATAACTATTATCTCAAAAAAAAAAAAAATTAAAATAGCCACAGAATTAAAATATTTGGCAAATTATTATGTAATTCTTTATTTATACTTCATTTATCTACTTTACATGTTTCACATTCCTTTACCATTGCTTTTAGGCAATGAAAATGAATGAGAATAAAATAAAAAAAAAATCTCACTGTAACAATCGGAAGTACATATGATTTTGAAAATATAACCCATTATTAAATTATCTCACATGCTTTTTAAATGGTCTTGTTTCTTGAGAGGTAACGTTATCTTTTAAACTCTCTGCTTTATCAGAGAATTTTAAAGTCATATTTAAAGATTTTTTTAAAATACCACTGAACTCTGATTTAGGATTTTCTACCTTGATGCTAACATTTTGAATTATTCTGGTGTGAACAGCCTGCATGTTGTCATAGTTTTCACAGTATGGAAATTCTATAGAAGTATCCATTATATTCATTATTTTTTCATGAAGTGTGCTGACATTTAAGATGACTTGATATTTTCTTTTAAAATTACTAATGATTCTAGATAACGTTGGTGCAGATTGGAGTGGAAACAATCTCTCAGACAAACAAATTATCCTAAACTTGTGAAATTTTCTTATCTCAAGACACCTTTTATTCTGCTTTTATTCTGGATTAATACCTTTCTTTGAAATCAAGAATCACAGAAGTGTTGAGACTGGAAAGGACTTCTGAAGGTCATCTTGTCCAACCACGCTCTACAAGTAACGCCACTAAGTGCCAGTTGTCAAGCACATTATTTAGACAAGTATTGAATAACTAAGAATGGTGGCTTTGCAATCTTCCTTGGCAACGTATTCCAGAGCTCAGTTACCTTCAAAGGAAAAAAAAAACAAAAGTATTTCCTGATCTTCAAAGGGAAGATTTAAATTATAGTGTATTATAATTGCATTATAGTGTATGCCCATTCATCTGGACCTGTCACTGGGTCCTTCTGAGAAGGCCTGGTTCCAGCCTCAGGAAGGCCTTCAGGAATTCATATACATGAGTAACAAGACCCCCAAGACTCTTTCTAGGCTGCAGTCCCAGCACTCTCAGCCTCACATATGTGAGGTCTTGTAAATAAAGACTGAGACAGAAAAAGGATTCTATAGCTCACTGCTGTAACCAAATCATGTAACATTGGTGCCACATTTTTCTTGTATTGTTTCTGGATTTGAAGACCCCCCTTTTTCTGACATCCAGGGCCAGATCATATTCCAGCTGGGATTTAGCTTTCCTAACTTCATCCCTGTGTTCATACAGTGTTTCCATACTCCTCACAGGTTATCTAACATTGTTTTCACACTCTGTGTGCTCTCTTTCTACTTCTGAGTTTGGCCAGGTGGTCTTTGTTCATCCACACAGACCTTCAGGCATTTTTATCTGACTAGTTATTAATTTGGGATAGAGGTCTGCTGAGCTTGTTTGAAGAGACACTTGAATATTTACCAGCTTTGTTGGGCCTCTCCCCTCTAGGAATTTATCCAATGGGTCTCTACTGAACAGTGCTTTGAGGAGGCAAAAGACCACTCTCCCACTGTCCAGGCTTGTGGGACTTGATTTTTAATCTCCTCTCTGACCTCAGGATCCTGAACACCTTCGTCTTATGACCCATAGGCAGGGCTGCCTTTAATATCCACTTCAGTCCCCTCATTGGTGACTGTCAGATCCAGAAATGCACCTCTTCTCATTTACTCTATCATTTGTAGGAAGAATTTATCACCAATACACTCCAGGAACCTCCTAATTATTTTTTTATGCCTTAGTGTGTTAGCCCTCCACAATCACGGTGGTTGAAACCCCCAGTGAGGATGAAGATTTTCCAAGGTGAGACTGCTCCTACTGTTGTTATCCACTTGTTCTACCTGTTTGGGTGGCCTATAGCAGACACCCACTATATATCATCTTTGCATGTCATTTCCTTAATTCTAAACCAAAAGCTCCCATTTAAGCTCCAATTGGAAGCTCCAATTCCACCCTCAGGAAAAAACTGCTGCCAAAACTCTCTAGGAAATAAACTAAAAAATTATGTTCCCCCCTTTGTATTTTTTTTGGCCTTATTTTGCAAAGAAGGAGACTTCCAATTCTCTCTAAATAACTCTTGAACCCATTATCTTATCTCAGTTGTGCTGAAGGAAGAAGAGATTTCAAAGAGAATTCCCAATAAATTTGTTAAGACTAGCAAATCTTTCTAGGTAGAAAGAAAAGAAAAATATTGTGAAAAGCTTCTATGGTAAGTGCTGTGGTTAATCACGCTATGAGTATTTGGAGTTAATCAGATGGCATATACATGCTGCTTTTCTCTCTGATTAGTGTTCAGGGATGTCAAAGAAGTGAGGAACTATGCTGAAGGAGAGTCTGTAATGAAAATGAAAAAAGAGGAAAAATTGCAGAGATCTGGAAGAATATTGAGACTGTTGCAAATTGACAATGTTATGAACTACAGAAATCATGACAGTAAATAATGTAAAATACTCCATGCATTCATTAATCTTTCTGATGATTAAATAGAACATTTATCTTAATTTTTAGTTTTCTCCAATTATTAGTGTTGCACAATTTTATCTGATGGATAGAATTTGACTGACAATCTTGATAATCAAATTCATTAACAAAGGTTACGAAAAGATGAGACTGTTCTAGTTTCAGCCTTTTCTTACTTCCAAAGAGTTTAAAATATGATCTGAGGAAACACTGCAGGAGGCGAGAAATCAACTTGTGCTTTCATCCTGTGAAATGTTGTTTCTGTGCTGTAACTACACTTCACTCCTGATGGTATTTTTTTATCATGCACTGTTCCTCATCAGAAAGTGGGTACTTGTTTTGCATAAGCCATCTAACAATCTGAACAATTTCTTAACCAAGGATGCATCTGAACTAATGACCTAGAACTTCAAATAAATGGTGCTCATTTGTCATTTGAACCTACATTATTCCTTCTGAAACTCCTTTTTATTATTACCATTATTCTATTAGCAATGATTTCTGTAAGTAGTGAATAAACTAATTAACTACCTGAGTGCACTGAAGTGTTAAGAAAATATAAAAAACCCTGTCTCTTCTGAGACATAAATCCTTTTCGGTCAAATTTTCAAACTAGCAGAAAGAAAAACATTTGGTATATTTTAAAAGGTAATCTTGAAATTTGAAAGTGAAACTGTATTAAAAATTAAAACTATATTTTCTTATGCTCAAAAACCAGAAAAATAAAAATTATCATTAGACCAATTCTCAGTCATCTCTGACCTAGGATGCCAGTGTAAAGGAATGTTGGAAGGACAGTGTGTGTTGTCCTTTCCCAGCTGTGTTCAGACTGTCTTATTCTATTTCTCAGAACCATTTTCACTCACAAAATACACAACACACACATACATTGTTATTCAACAGTGTTCAAGAGGAAGGAAATGAATAATCGACACCTCTTTAATTAGTAAATTGATTTACTAATTTGGTTTTAGAAGCTGTATTCTTTCCTTTTGGTTTGGGGGCTATCTATTGTTTCTTTAATCTTTGTTCAATTAATCTGAACAAAAGGCAATTACAAGCCTTAAGATCTTCATGAATTTTGCTTCCAAATACATATTAGTGTTCTCATAAATGGAGAAGAGAGGCTAAATAAACAAGTCTTGTTTCCTACTTCCTTCCTTCCTTTCATACTTCAAATAGTGAAGAATAAACATGTTTTTAGATTTCTAAACAGTATATTAGCTTTCAGATTCCTGATCACCTACTGCCAACTTTTATTCTGTGTTATGATTAAATTTTATTTACATTTTTAGAAATTAGAAAAGAAGAAAAGTTTTAGTACCAAATGAGTCAAAACAGGGTTCTTTACTTACAATTATTAATCTTCTTTTAACTTGGTTGGAGCATAATGCAATCTAAAATCTAGAGTCAGCAATGAACTATACATTATTAAAGCTTCAGCATAGAGTTTTCTATTAGTTTATGATGCCATTAGAGGATGCACAAATAGGACATCCAATTTAGTAATGGCTTATTAACTATTTTCACTGTTAATAATATTAGGTAAAAAGGGCCTTAGAATTCAAAATCTTTTAATCATATCGGACAGCTACTAAAGGAAAGAATCCTTCATTCTGACATTCATATTTTTTAGTAGGGATGTGGTTATTCTACAAGCAATGATCTGTGCCAGGCTTGTGACAGTATCAGTAATTATCTCCATCCAGTTGTGATGGGAATGAAGCTGTCATTTGTGTCTATTATGGCTGAACATTGAAACTGCCTTACATTTTATCCAGCAAATGAAATGCTTTAACTATGAAAAACCAGAAAGAAAAACCAAAAAAAAAAAACCCAAAATAAAAAGTTTGCCTACTCCTCATAAAAATTCTGTCATGATGAATTCTCTCTTTGTTAGAACAATCATAGATACACAAAATAGACAGATACTGGTAAATGAGTATTCTCTAGTACTGTTTTGATTGATTTTCACATACTGTTTTTGATATGCAGTTATGTATGAATATAATCTATATGATGACATATATGAATATAATATATTTCAAACTATTTTATATACTTTGTTTTCCCATTCTTGTTTGTGATTGTGAAGCTATTGATACAAACTGCTTTCTGGATACAGAACAATTATAGTTTTATTTTCTGTTATTTGAAAAATTTTCTTCCAGTATTAGCTTGATGGAGCCACAGAAGTCATATTTTAATACCACAAGATTAGAAGACCTTTTTGGAAAAAAAAGGCTTCTAAAAAATATAAAGTTTTGTCAATCATTACTAGCAGAGAGACATTGTAATACCATCTTTGTATATATGTTGCCACCTTGAGTATTGATTTGGAGTTGGTTCTATGTCTATTGATTTCAGTAGCCATTGGATAAATCTCCTAGTGAGATACTGACTTACAAAGGATAACTTGGTAATACCTTAAACAACTGTAGTTACATCACACACACATACACACATCTCAAGGGAAAATTAAAATTAATCTCTAGTGAAATTGTTTATTATCCTAACTTTCAGTGACTGGACTGCCTTATGATTGCTATTATAGGGTTGCTAGGGAGATCTTACCAGCATGTCTGCAGGCCAGCTTGGAAAATGATGTCCTATGTACACTTTATAAATTTTGTTAATATATGCATGACCATACAAAAAAAAAATCTGTTTTTTTTTTTACATTTTTCTTATTGTTTTATTTTTTACAGTTAACCCTTTATTATCTGTCGGAACATAGAAGCTGTCTAGCTGATAAAGAAAAGCAAACTGTTGTGCCTAAGCCCTGCACAGTCACTCACACTCTCCCCTGGTGGGATAGGGAGAGAATCAGAAAGGTAAAACTGGGAAAGTCATTGAGATAAACTGTTTAATAGATAAAGCAAAAGCTGCATGTGCAAGCAAAAGAAAACAAGGAATTAATTCAGAGCTTCCCATGGGCAGGCAGGAGTTCAGCCACCTCAAGCACAGCTCTATTACATGTAACAGTGTTTGGGAAGACAAACACAGTAACTCTGAACATCCAGCCTTTCCATCTCCTTTCCCAGCTGCTATACTGAGCATGATATTATATGCCATGGAATATCCTTTTGGTGACTCAGCTTTGCTGTGTCCCCTCCCAAATTCTTGTGCATCTCCAGCCTATATGTTGATAGGGTAAACCGAGAAGCAGAAGAGACTTTGACTGTATGAAAGTGCTGCTCAGCAATAACAAAATCACCCCTGTATTTTCAACACTCTTTCCAGCAAAAATATAAAAAAAAAGTTTCACACTAACTTCTATAAAAAAAGGCAAAATCAGCACAAAAACAAACAAACAAACAAGCTAACTAACTAACTAACTAACTAACTAATTAAGCAGAAAACCCAAAGAATATATTACTATTAAAATGCCAAATACAAGTAATAAAAATAAAATAGCTGGTGACATTAATAAGTCCCATAAGAGAACTGGTCAATTTGCCCTCAGATTATTAAAAGTTGGCAATACTTTAATGGATTCATACTGAAAGCAAAACTACAGGTCTTTATCTTGTAAAGTGTACAGGTTAATATTGTCTGAATCAAGGAAAAGATATGAAAAATGGAACAAAAATTCATATAACTAAGAAAAAATATCCAACTTAAATTATTCTAAGAGCTGGAGAGGGATTCCTCCCACCCCCTCTCCCTTCCCTATTGGTTTATTTTACTACAATTGCACAGGACCATGAAAGAAGAAATTTTTCTGAACTTGCCTCATAAGATCATCTTCAGAGCCAAAAAAGTTGCTCCTTCTGGTGATCTACTTGGAATTAGAGCAGAAGCAAAGGAATAACTCCCCGAGCATGTTTCTCTTCGTTTGCACTGAATGGTAACAAGGAACTCAAATGTACATGTCCAGCTTGTTAATGTTACAGTCTAACAGAGAGGAATTCCTCCTGTAAGGATCCAGTTTTCAAAGATACACAGGAACTGTTTTGAACAGACAGGTGAGAACATGAATATATCTTTAATTTACAGTCAATTCTGTTGTATTAAATAATTAGCATATATAAAAATATCTTTTAAGTGACTATATCTCATCCTATGTGAGATTTTGGAAGATGCAAAAGCCACTTATATAAAATTTTCCTCTAGAAAAAATTCTGCAAACTTTTATGTACTTCATTATTTAAAAGTATCTCCAGTTTCTGAAGTATGAAAATTATCTTCCAGCATTACTGTCTCATATACAAAAGTAAATGATTTATTTGCAGATGAAGTTGTGAAACCTTATGGTATGCCTCTAGAACACAGTGACATCAGAGCAGATCTTTAAATCTGTGACTTTATGTGCTTAAAGTATCATCAGAGAAGTAAAAGGCAGCTTTTTCTTCTGGATAATATAATCACATTGAAAAAGTGGACCAATACATTCTAATGAAAATTCAACTTACTATTAACTGTCCACTTTATGTCCATTTTCTCTCTGCTCATCTGACCTGACTACTTTTGCCCTTTCTGAGATAGAACATAAAGCTGAGATCTGGTTCAACTAAATTTAGGCACATAGAAAAATATAATAGATAAGAGGTGATGAGTTGTGATGAGCTGTCCTCTGAAAATTTGACATAAAATCGTATCCTAAAATAGGAGAAAGTTGTTGAAATTAAGCCCTCAGTTTCAATTGTGTTATGTTTGGTTTTATGTATGTACAAGCACATATGATTTGCATATCTGAGATTGTACAGTACAGTAGAATAGGTCACCTTACTTTTCCTGCATTCCTATTTTGTTTAATTTGGTCTGGTTTTATTGTCCTGCCATTTTTTAATCCCAGCTGGTAACAAAGCACCAGTCACTTCCTCCCTCCTACACCCACAGTGGGGAGGAGAGTTGGGAAGAAAAAGAAGTCCTTTTGAACATTTTAATTATTGAAAAATAAAACATAAAAAAGGATATGCTCAACACAAATGAGAAGGGATAGATACTAAAAAAGCTATATGTATTGTTTTTAACTTAAAAATAACAGGGGTTTTCCAGTATCCTGCCATTAAGAACTGGTTATGAAAGGTAAGAAGGAACAAGACCTATGGTTCATATTCACTTAAGCTATGCATACTCAATTTTAAGTAGATTTTTTACATGGATTTAAAAAATAGTCACTCAAATAAATTATATATAAAATTATTTCCTCAGCATTAAAAAGTGTGTGCCTTTCTTTTACTTGTTTTTTGTTTATTCTGAGATATGTTAAATAATTATTTAAATGCTTTCAAGCACAGAAATGTTTCTTGCTAAATTTTTTGGTTATGTGATTAGAAAACCTGAAATTTTGACTCCATCTTCATTTCCAAAGGGAAATGACCAACCAAGTAAGGTTCATAGGTTGTCAGCATCAGCAGACAGCGTTCACATCAGGTCATTCCTTAAGGGGAAAAATTGCAGTCAAACATCGTTGTCTTGTGTGAATGTATTTTGAAAGTATTTTATTAGATCTTTTAAAATTGTAACAGAACCACAGAATCACATGGATGATTGGGAGATTCTGTGGGTATGGTTGGGAGGGACCGCTGGTGGGGTTATCTAGTCCAACCTCCAACACTGAATTAGGGATTTTCTGCATCATCATACTCCGTCCCCATTTACCTTGTGCAGTCTAATATGTATTCCTGCCACAAAGTCTCATTATGGAATATGTTAATTCAATAAATTTATACTGATTTACACTTGCTGTGGATCTGTATCAAAACATTTTGAAAAGACATTTTTAGCAGCTTTATGACATGAAAGTTCTGAAGGGTTTCACATTACTTTCTCCATGGCAGGAACACTTATGTTTCTGAATACTTGTTTTTAGTTGGAGTTAACAGAAGTCTCACTTTTTCTCAGCTCACTACGTAGTCAAAGAAGCTTAAGAGGTTAAATTGCTATAGCAAGTTGGCATTACACTGAATAAATTTTTTCCACTTTTTTGATCTAATACCATAGAGAGAATTACTTCCGTAGCCAGGTGTTCTCTTTCTGTGGTAGTTAAATTCTTTCTTCATACTACCAAATAGTAAAAATAATAATAAAATAGTAAAAAATAGTATCTTGCACATGAAGCTTCCTCTGAATAATAATAATAATAATAATAATAATAATAATAATAATAATAATAATAATAATAATAATAATAATAATATAGTATTGAGAATCTCTGGGAATAATAAGACATGTTTGTGCAACTTCTAAAGCAGCTGTGTTTCATTTTAGAATATGTAAAGCACTACAGAAAAAATGTATACATGTGTTGAACTAAGCTAATAATTTTGGGAGGACAGAAATACATCTGCTATTTGGGAAGGAAATTTTGTTTACAGTGAGGCTGTTGATTCTTTCTAGACATAATTTGATGAACAATATATAGGAACTAGAATTTTTTTACTTTGGTCAAGGTAAAAGTGGTCAGAAATATATGAGAAGCTATTAACATGGTAATGACAGAAGAAACTTAAAGATGGATGGCTGAATAAAACCCTGAAATCCTCTTAATTCAGGAATATAACCCTAAATTTTTTTCAAGTTTTTGAACCTGCAAATCTGGATTTCTATTCCCCTAATACATATGAAGATCATACTACATTTATTGTGTCTAAATAATAGAACAGCATAGACATAATAACTACTGACTATGCAATTCTCATATCCAGAGTTTCCTCATTTTTAATAGGTTTATGTCCTTGCCCAGTCAGCTGAATATTGTTGGTGTTGTGCTTATATGTGCAAATGTACGTGCATATTCAAGCTTTCTGCAACCACTCTGGCTGAAAAATTGTAGCAGAAGAATGACTGGGGAAAAAAACAAAAGTGCATTTAAATTTACAAGTCCAAGCACAAGTACAAAAGACTGAATTTAACTACTAGGGGACTCAACTTTCAAATATGCATTCTTACAGAACTGTGCTTTATTATTAATATGTTTTTACACAGGGCTATAAGATAGATTTATATAGATGAAAAATGTAAGTAGTAAGTACTTAAGAAGTAAATCATGAGAGATTTCTCTTTCATTATCTCTTCATGAATTATTTCACTCTTCACTGTTGCTAAGCAGGGCGATTGTACGCTTTGTTTTGTGGTTTGGTTTTGTCAGGTTTATTTTCCCATATACTAGAAGAAAAATAAAAAGAGTGTTTCAGATTTTTTTTTTTTTAAAATCAAAATTTATAGTTAAGGCATACTGAAATTTTTTGCTCTTTCAAGCCTTCAGTGTTAGAATGACTGCCACTACAACATATTTATTATTTTTGTTTAATACTAATTTTCTATAGCCAAAGGCATATTTTGTCAGAAACAAATGTAAATGGCACAAATTAAGAAGTAAGATCAAATTCTTTTCTCAGGATCCCTTATGTTAAACAGAAACAATATTAACAATTGATGAACTATATTTAGCTATATTTTTGGCATGAAAGACTACAGACAATAATTATCACTAACAATCTCTGCAAAGCAGAGTTAGCAGTGCAAATATATGAATATACAGGCACGCTGCAGTAAGGTCATTTCAGCACACAGCTGAGAGGGAAAGTTGGTTGTCACTTTTAATCACAGTTAAGCCCATAAAGCCTTCAGAAATGGTAGCATTCTCAGTTTCCCTAGGCCTTGCAAAAAATGACCTCTTGGATGGTTTTCTCTGATGAGGAGTAGATTTATTTATAGCTTTGGGCCAAAATTCTGGGTGTGGTAGCTTGCCATAGTGACACACCTGCTCACTGTGTTTCATCTCTGCGCTCTAGCTGACGGTTGGTTCTGGTAAATAGCAACAATGCTACAACTACCAAATAAAATGCTGGACAGAGTAAGTACTACTTTCTTTTGGTCTATCAACTAGGTAGGTTCTTATACATTCAAATACTTAGAAGTGTGTTTTCTAGTCATCTCAAAAAATGCTTTGAGACAGATTGTCAAGCGTCAACATGGCATAATTTTGATAAAAACAAGAGGTTTTGCAGTCAATTTTGACTCACATTCCTTTTTCTGAACTTTCTGCCTGTACTACTCTACCTTTTTTAATTTTTGATAGTCTATGTATGTTTTTAGATTACTGAAAGATATTAGGACTTTTTTTTTAAAGCAATTTTCAGTATTTATATCTTCTTGAGAAAAAGAGACCTGATCAAGAGACCTTGACAAGCAAACAATTGTTGTTTTTCTCCTGACAACTTAATGTTAACTGCATAATCAAAATTCTCACTAATTTGATACATTCTTACATTCTTTAAATATGTTTTGAAACAACAGTAACAAATGTAATGGATAGCAATCTCCTCCTTCTAATCATAACTATATAACTCATTCAATTTTAATAAGAAACATTTAGAAAATAATTTTGTAGGAATATTTTTAAAATATTCATTTCAGAATGTTTTAGTGCAGTATATCAACAATCTTCAGAGAAAAATTACACTAACCTAGACATGTTTAAGAATTTTTTGCATCACCATCTCAATAACTCTTTACATCTAACTTCAGTTATTGTGTTTAAAGTCCCTTTTTAAAAGCTGATTTGTCACAAAGATTTCAACAAATTGTTCAAGAGAATCTTTGGTTTGGATTGGTTTCATTTTTTTAATATAACTGTTTTTTTCTCACCAATATGCAAAAAATATAGTTACCTTTTGCTACCTGGAGCTACATATATCTTTGGTTTTTTGATGTCACAAGCTAAAGTAAAATGGTTATAGATTGTTCCTAAGCTTGCCTTTATGGTGTTACAAACTATTTCTATATTGCGGTTATATCTATCATAATTATCAACTATCATAATATACTTCTATTCGTGTTCAAGGCAAGCAGAATTGTGTTCTGATCAGTGTATTGCTACTTTGGAGCTATTGCAGGCCTCTGCTTTCAGTAAAATATTCTTCTAAAAGAATAGTAGTGGTGCTTCAGAACATAATGCTTGATCTACATAGCAGTAACCAAACTTAACCTTGATTTTGCAGTGAATGTTGTAATGTGCATTCTGAAGTCTGTTTTTTTTTAACAACTGTCAAAGAGCATGAATATCACATCATTTTTCAACAAAAACAGTTGAATTTCATCTTTCTATATTCTTTCTAGAAGTGTGCAGCTGAAAGTCACTGTATGACATTCAAACATTTTGATAAGTGGGTAAATCCAAGGAAACTAGGGGAGATGCTGCATTAAGGGACATAAGACTTAGTATGGGGCAGAGGGAAAAGCTATTTTGGAGTAGAGAAGAGATTCTGGAGATTATGCAGCAATTTTTATGGAATGCTGGAGGGATCAGCACCAACCCAGAAAGAACAAGTTTGGAAAAAATGGGATAAAAAATGGGATAGATTGAGTATTAGCAGAAGGTGGTCATTATACTTGTCACACTGAATGCTACTGTGACTGTCCTACATTCTTACTGAATCCTCTTACTAAATCCTATTTCTAACTGTATTCTATATGAATATCCTTCCTATTTTGAGCCTCTGTGTGTGAACATCACATTGGACCATCCAGCAAGTAGGACAATTTGCCAGTTATTGGGGAATGTAATTCCCTCTGTCATTGTGTTAAACCACTAGTAAATTTTAAACTGGTGATTTTCACAAAGTAGAAATAAATATCAAACAAGGTTATGGGATGAAAAAAAGACAGTGAAGAAAAACTCAAGTACATTTCAGTAGAAAACATTTTTTTCCTTTGACTTCCTATGTTTTTTTACTGGGAAAATTCCTGTTTGAGTCTAAATTTTGAATGTTTTCCAAATCTATTAAAAAAATAAAAATAATCTTGCAATGACTGAAATGTCTTTCTCTTTGTAAATGCCTTTTATTGAATGAGAAAAACACATTTTGATTTAATCATATCTGTACTCTTTAGATAAAAACCACTCAGTGGAATACTGATTATGCTGAAATTAACTGCAGTTGTTATTGACTTCAACTGTTAGAATTTCCCTTCAGGTCTGCTCAGTTCAGAAACTAATTGTTCTAATATTCCCTTTGAGATGGGTCAAAAGTTTATACAAAAATCTTAAAGAAGTAAGCATTTATACAGGAAAAGACTGTTGTTGCTGGGTCAACTGTTTGTATTGAGTCTTTGTATTTATACCACGGACAACAGAATCACAGAAAGGTTGAGACTGGAAGGGACCTCTGAATGTCATCTGGTCCAAGCCTCCACTGCTCAAGCAGGGCCACTTAGCGCCAGTTGCCCAGGACCATGTCCAGATGGTTTTTGAATATTTTCAGAGTTGGAGACTCAAAAAAATCCCTGTGGATTTCTTGTAGAATCCCACAGGACCTGTGCCACACCTCAAAAACATACCCAGTGACAAATATTTCCTGGAGTTTTCTACTGTGAGGATGACTGAGCACCGGAAAAGGCTGAATTTAGGTGCTGTAATGTATAAATATTATAGATGTAGTGATTACATACAGATATATTATAGATTTATACATTATAGTGTCTGCACAAAAGCTATATATAATCATGCCAGTGCACAATGTAAAAAAATATCTATTTTTTAATTACATACACCTGCATTGTTAATAATACATAAATTATGTTTTAAATAATCTCATTTTCTGAACTAAAAAAAAACACTTTCACACACTTCCTTTTTACAAGTTTTCTCTATGCAGAAGTTAATTTTAACACTTGAGACATAATAAAGCACACAGGGTTTTTTTAAGAATAAAAGGATAATCAAAATGTTGACAGTTATGAGTACAAAACTTCTATAGTCTATGTCCAAACACAAGAAGAACCAACTGGCAAAAAATTCTGCACTCCACTTAGTTACTACTGTTTTAGAAAGAAATAATTCCAGAGTCCATCAGACATAACTATGTAGTTTTGTTTTTTCTTTTAGGCAGACTGAAAGATAATTATTCAGTATTAAAATGCTATTAATTGAACACCTTTAGAGTTTCAAATTGCTTTATTTCCACTATAAACTTATATGATCTCAAAATTCTTTTAATATTTAACCAACTAAAATTAAAAAAATATGTTGACCTTTATATAAACTGCATGATCTAATCTGTAATTTTTTAATTAATATTTATGTTTTTCATGTTCAGTATGACTAGAAAGTGCTCCTTCTGGTTTCTTTGACTACTAATGATGTTATTCCAAAACGAGACTTTTAAGTTTCTTATTTATTTTGTGTTTTTTATGTTATCGGAAGTCTTAAATATAAGGGAAGTCTCCCTGAGACTCTCCCAAACCAGGTGCCACTAGCTTGTTCCCCAACTTTTCCCGCCCCTTTCTCACTCTGGGGATAGAGTTGAGAGTTGGAGGCACAAAAAAGTGAGAAGGTTAAAACAAGAACAATTTATGGAACCAGCAATGAAATAAATAAACAAACAGTAACAGCAGAAAAATTAATACCAAAAGTATACAAGCAAAGGGTGATTTACATCAGCCTTTGAGAAAAAATTCTTATTGAGTGACCCAGTAACAACTATCAATGGCCTATAGTAACAACTCATAATTTCATTTTGAAATTAATTTTTTAAGCAACTGGAATGAATTAGAATCAGTCTTCTAAGAATGTGATTTTTTTTTTCCTAGCAACAAAGGGATTTTGGCACTTGTTAGCAGTTGAAAAACTGTTAGGTGTTTTTTACACTTCAAATAACCAATGTTAAGTTGCTCACCAGGTCTGGTATGAAGGAATCAGTCAGGTTAGCAGGGACTAAACCCTTATCTGCGTATTCCCTTTAAGCTTGTAGAGTAGCAGCTTTCCTTTCACTTAGTAAATTCTCCACTAATTATGGCAAGTGTTTCTCCTGTTTTATTCTGCTTCCACACTGAATTTGTCATGTTTGTCTATCTTCTACTAAAGCTTTGAAGTTTGATGTAAAATGGATGTTGCTAACATTTCATGAATGGGCAGTATGAGTCTGCTGGCAAAAGTGGGGAAGAAACAGTGTTGTTACCAGATACAATTTGTGAATGTTTGTGAAATATGTTTTAGTGCTCACCCAGTTATCCTGCTGTCTCAAACCTGTGTGTTTGAGAGCTCATGGTATGTTCTAGTATAACATATCCAGAGTCAGCCCTCAGCACTTCCATCATGTAATTCACAAGAATAGCTGTAGTTTTTAAAATAAGATTTAAATTGTAAAATACTTTAAAAAAATAAAATATTTGTGTTGAAACACTGCAAAATTAAGATTTTTCAGTGAACTGATACATTATAATGATATACCTTTCAAATATTTTCTAAACAAGATCTAAGCTTTGTCTCTCTGAAGGTGTAAAAACTTTGTCAGCAAATACTTGTACTAAATTATTGCAGAATTAAAATTCTGCTTCAGTTATATAAGGTACTTTACCTAACAAAGTTTTAACTCCACACAAGGAAATTTTATAGGCTCACTCAAAATGCAAGCTTCTGGATATTACAGCACTTAACATCAGACAAGGCTTCAAATCTATTTCTAAAGAATTACATCTAAAAGCTATTTCGAACATGATTATGAACTTACATTTCTTCCCCTCCATTCATATCTCTCAACCTTTCCCCTCTCTGCCTTACCACTCACAGATCTAAAGAGGTCTTGTGACTTCTGTCAACAAAAAGAGGTCTGTTTTACCCTTCAGCATGTTTTCAGAGAGGTGTAACTTGTGCTAAAGAAGACATTTGGTCCAGCTGTACCTGACTGAAACACAAAGAAGAAATTATATATAAAAGTAGCGTTGGGCTCATTTTCAAAAGACCTGTTATCTTTAGAGGTTTGCTACATCTCTTGGACCTAGGACACTTCAGACAGATTGCCAAAGCTTGTCCAGTATTACAACTACCACTCTTTTCAACAAGTATAATGCTAAAGAAAATCTTAAATAGATCAAAGGTAATCAGAGGTCTCAGTAGGACAGGATGAAGTTGAACTCTGATAGTATATTTTCTTTTTAGCTGACAGAAGATATCTCTTCATCTTAGAAGCTGACTCTTGCATGAATCTGACAACCACAGATTTCACAGAAAGAAGATGATGGTGAGCACAAGCAAGGCAAGTGCATTCCTGTGTCCAGGAGGCAAATTTGTGATGCAGAAACTAGATGGACCAAAAAGAGGAGGTGCATCACTGAGTCTGCCAATCACAAAGGAAGAAGAACTGACCAAGAACATGTTGGCTGCTATTACTGTAACAGAGTAGATGTAGTGAGTGCAGAGGTGGTTTCCCTTTCTTTGTCACTATGGTATCTGTCTGATAGAGTCCCCAGGAGACCTTCACAAATAAAATAGTAGAGTAAATAACTTGTCACTATAAGTTGGGTAAGGTGCCAGATGCACTAAAAGCATGGTTACACTGCAAGTCTGGTCACAACCACAATCCTATTTGCAGAAATTGTGTAGGTTGCATGTTAAGTCTGGACACATTCAGTAAGATTTCAGACTCACAAATAGTGTGATAGTTATGACAGGATAAGGTTCAGAAATTTCTGTTGATAAATACACTGATATTAGAAAGCATAAGCAACAGTATTACTGTAAAATATAGCTTACCTGATGGTGTTACTGTGAGGGAGGAGATAAGTACAGCTCATTGACCATCCTAGGATACAGAGGTGGAGCCTTCTCCCTTCTTCACATCTCCCCCCCTAGGTTATATTTGTTTTCTTTGAGGGCTGGAAAAAAGGTGATGTTTCATTTGATGTTGCTTCACTATTAGGTGGGGTTTGGGACACTTTTGTCATACATGTAAAGCATGCACATTTAGCATATGTGGTGGCTGGTTAGCATTAGCATATGTGGTGTCAGGAAAAGTAATATATATTTTCAAGTCAATCAAGCAAAGTTCAGCTTTTGGTCACCATTTGGATCATTCCTTTGTCTTGGTTCCCATTAGCTGCAATGTTGTAAATAGAGCATGACTACAACACCTCTGTGCCTCTCTCAGAGCTGTACACAAGCTCACCTAGTGATCCTGTTATTAAAAACTAATGAACAAATTCAGTTTTCCTGTATAATACAACTTCACATAATCTGTCCTGTCCCCTAAAAGTAATTTTCCTCTTGATACTTGCTTTTTTATATCATTGACTGTGATTAGTTATCTGATAGTTGGTAACAATGGGGAAGGTGGTGTGAAAACTAAAGAGCACAAAGCAGTGAATTTTCAGCCAGAATCTGCTTTGAGTGTTTTCTGTTTGAAATGCACTTGTAATATCCCACAGGGACAATCTGGAAGTAGTCAAGAAAAACACACCAAAACATATATTAGTTGAAATAATGGAGTAAAAATAAATAAATAAATAAATAAAAATAAATATAATAGAATATATGAGAATATATTCATTCCTTTTCAGTCATGAATTATTTAGACTGCAATAAACAAGAAATACATTTATATGTCCATTGAAGAGAAGCTGAATGGAAAAAAAACAGGATTAAGAAGTGATGATAAGTAGATAATCCTGAACTTCTTATAAATAAACACGATTCACTTTACTGCTTCAGTGGTTCTTCTTGATTAAAACTTCTACATAAGAAGATGTGGGCAGAATGACACAGAAGTACATTAGCACACTTGAAGACATATGGCAACATAGATTACTGCTAAACCAGTTTCTCTTTTTACTGACTTTTGCTCCTTCATTTCAATATAAGAATATTTAGACATCTATCTTCTAACAAGAAGCATAAATTATATCTATGTTATTTTCCTTCCTTGGCTTGACAAGTTCCTGGACAATTAAGACTGGGAGTAAAGAACATACAATAACGCTTTGTAAATGTTTTCCTCTTATACATGCATCCTGTGTAAGAAAAAGAGTGCATAACAAACTGTGCCCTTTCCCTATTTCTTCCTCTACATTTAAAAAAAAAATATTGATAAGTTTTTCATGGTTTCCCTTTCTTCCTTTGTTTTAAGTGCAGTTCTGTTGCTTCTCTTTAGAATTTGGAATCTAAATTTTATGCGTGGTTGTTCACACTACATTTCCATCTGCTCCCCAAGATGTATGTATAATGAAGTTCTTTCTTTGTCAAAGGTAATAAAATGTTATGAATGTTCTAATTAGAATTAAAAAAAAACATTTTAATGTCTGGCTACCTAAAGTGACGTCCTTATGAAAGTCAAGAAATAAAAATGGAAAACTACAGTGAATAAAGGACTTCATAGCTCAGAATCAGGGGAGAAAACAAAAAAATCCATTTAAGTTTTTAAGAGAAAGGTTACATGGGAATATTTTTTTTTGAGAGAGTAATGGCTGTGTTTAAAAAAAAATATCTCAAAACCCCTAATATTTTTAAGTGTGTTTTTATTTACGTGAAATTTTGTAATGCAAATGTAAACAGGTACATATTTTTTGTTATACTCTGAAATGTTAACCCAATCATAATGAATTATGTTTTAGAGAATTAACACAACAAAAAACAAAATAATGATTTGAAGGTAAAATATGAAACAAAGTCAACAGAATTTTATTATTAAGAAATGAGATACCAGTGTGCTTTTGTTTGAATTAAAAAAACCAAATCAACAGCAAAAAACATGCACAACCAACCTCAAGCTCTCCTCACCAAAACCCTAAGAGAAAATAAAGCAAAAAAAAAAAACCTAAAAAAAAACTACCCAGGCTTTTGTTTACCCACCTTTGTTTTCCATTCATTCTTAACTAAATATGATGGCTACATATTTCCAGAAAAACAGCATTGTCCCAGTTAATACTTATCTTAAAATTTTTTGTAAAAATATCTTTGTTTCAGAATTCAAGAAATTATTTTCCTGAAGTAGCTTTTAGATTGTCTTTGGAAATATGAAGGATATTTTTCTTTCAGAAGTCTGTGTTCAGTTTCCAAATAAAAAAATAATCGACAAAATAATTAGGTTCATGAGATCTGTTTTAAAACCTATGGAATATTAATTTATAGCATGGGTACTATATTATTATATAACACGAATTGAGTGTTATTTTATTTAATTAAAAATAAGAACATTTTTCACAGGAGGTTTTCTTAGATTTATATTATTTTCTTCTAAAATAACGTCATATAAATGCACATTCTCAGTTTTCTTCCTGTTTTAACTTTTCTCTTTTCCCCAATTTTTCCATTATTTTGAATCCATTTTAATTACTGCATTCATTTAAACTAATACAGTTATTAAATTAACAATTTACAGAACCATCTAAATTCCAGGGCAGTGTCCTAGTACGGATTGCACATAGAACCTCTGTAGGAGTAGCCTTTATCTATATCCCTTAGACTACCCAGGCTATTTCTTTCTTTACTCTCTTGACTTCTCACAGTTCTACCACAATGTGAAAACTTACACGAGAATAACTGATATGGTAAAATCTAGATATCTCTAATATATATGGTGTATGTCATATATATGATATATGGTGTAGTCAGACTTATAGCAATTGAAAGATGGCATGAGTACACAGACTTCAGAAAAGAAATATAGTTTTATTCCTCTCCTGCTAAAAAAGGTGGAAAGTGTTGATAAAAATGTCTGAACATCAGCTAATGAGTGATGATTGTAGGTGTTTTATTTGTGATCTTTTGAATAGGCACTTTCTTAAAAGAAAAGAAATAATTCATTCCTACTTGGGGAACTTGATAAATATAAAACAATAATAAGAAAGCTCAACATATTTATGGCAAAGATAAAGTAAAATTACTTTTCTACTTGAAATTAATAAAGTAATTTTATCTGATATTTTTCACAAGATTTTCGTTTAAGCCTTTCCAATCACAACAGATCTCAATAACCCTGGCTTTACCAAATGCTGCTACTTGCTCTATTCAGCTCCTGCCTGTCTCTCAAGCACACATTTATATCTATCTGTGTATGTGCCAATTGGTATTGTCACTGCTAAGCATCACATCAGGGAAAGTGCTGGCAGCAGCAAAACCATGACTAAAATAGAAAGTGAAAAGAGGGTTTAATACATTCATTTTAGCAGCTGCAAATCGTTCTGTTCCTTATATTCAGACTTGTTCCACAGTTCCACAGCTAGTAACATCACTATCAGGGATAAAATTGTTTTCTGGATACATATTTAATAGAAGACAGATAAGATTTTTGTAATAGAAAGATCTGTATGGAGTATAAAGGCAGTGCTTTCAGTTTTGATTAGAAAAAAAGTAAGATAAATCTATATTTCATCTTTCCATTATCTGTTAGCTGACTGTATTGTTGCAATTGGCACATCTGGCTTAACAGAATTTTTTTATGAAGTTTGATATGAAGTTATGAGTAAAATGTAGTTTGATAGTCACATTAACTTTGGGAATTTTTTGCATAAAAGATTGCCTTTCTGCAATTAGTTGATCAGCACAGATACCTAATAGCTGGCCTTACTTGAAATAACCAGGAATATGCCTTGTGGACATATTTTCTTTCACAGTACATTGTTTATTCCTTAGCAACAATGTGTAATGCAAAAAATAGTGCAATTCTTGTATGATATTTTTTATGTATCCAGAAAGTGGAATTATTTATATCTTGTCATGTAACATGGTTAAAACCACTGATAAAACTCTACTCAGTGCAACAGGATTTATAGAAACATTGAATTATGGAATGTGTTGGAAGGGACCCATCAGGATCATTAAGCCTACATACTGGGCCTGCACAGGACTCCCCAAGATTCTGACCATGTGCCTGAGAGCATTGTCCAAATGCTTCCTGAACTGGTGTTTAGGTTACTGGAAGAAATACAGAAGAATCAAAGACTCAGGATTTGTATTTGATGTCACTTTAACTTCTCACCCCCACTTTAAGCTCCTTTACTTTTGCAGGAATTTCTGGCAGCTGAAGAAATACGCTGATTTTTTAGCCTTTATCCTTTCATAGAACTTGATTTGACTTGTCATTTGACAATGAAACTCACAAATACATCTTTCTACTAATCAGTAGATATTTGTTATTGATGAAATAATGAAGGATGATTAGTTCAATGCAAGCATATCTACCTACAATAAGGAATATTATTCACTTGCAGGTTTATGAAGAACCTAGTGCAATGGTTCATTATTTTGTATTTCAAAGACTTCTGAACTAATGTATGGAAGGTTCTATAATTACATATATTGTCATATATGTAATACATGTCATATAGTAATATAATGACTGTCGTGTTTTTAAACCAGTAACTAAAAAATTACTTATTTCTTGCTGTGAGATATGGATTAGAACAAGAGCAAAACAGGCTTAAAACTTAAAAAGGAATAAAGAAAGTTTATTAACAAACTACAAGAATAAGAACACCAGAATAAACTTCCAGAAAACCCTTTTATCCCCTACTATCCACCATTCCCTTGTTCACATGACAACAGAGACAAAAACTTTGGAACTTTGGTGTTTAAAACAGTCTCAATTCCTGCTAAACTCTTTTCATCAGTCTCTGTAGAGAAACAGAAGTCTTCTTTTGCTAATCTATGGAATTTCCACAAGAAAGCTATTTCTGTTATAGCTTTCTATTTTTCTGATGCCAGCTGCCCAGAAATCTTGTCATCAGTTCACTCCTCCCATTTCACATCACTCTGAGGTGTGTATGGGTCAATGAGCCTAGGGATGTTATTTTTAAGGATGAGTTATTCAAAGGCAAAAGTCTTCTTCATCTGTCTTTGTGAGCTCTACAGGAAAACTGTTTTCTCATCGCCCCCCAAGGCTTCAAATTTTCACTTCACTCTGTTCCAGTACTTCACTGTATCACAATTACTCTACTTTTTACTCAAAATCCACACTTTGAACACTCTATTCCTCCCTATATACTCATCATGAATTAAAGGAGTTTTTTCAGGACCTTATTGTCCATCTCCATAGCTTTAACAGAAAAATATTTCAGCTTACAAAGCATCTCCTTATTCTCTACCTTTTCTGAAGCTCCTTTACTGTCTCTGATAGTTTATAAAGTCTCTTTACATGTTGATTACTCTCTTTCTCTGTAATAAAGGATTAATCTGCAAGTCTCATCTGGGTAATGAAAGGATTAAAATCTTGCCCAGGCTTTTGTAGATGGTTCTGTGATCTCTGCCAGAGCAGCAGCTGGAGCCGTCTGCAATGGAAAATTCTTCATGGCTGCTCTGGAGAGTGTGGTCGCTGTCTCAGCCCGCTGCAGGTCCAGAGCTTTTTTTCTTTCCTTACTTGGCAGTCTCTGGTGAATTCAGTCACAGCAAAATCTGCAGCCGAGCCAGGGACCGGCCTGGCCCGGCCAGAGCCCGGGACAAGCCCCGCAGGCCCCATCTCCCGGCCGGGAGCCGCTGGGCCCAGCCCAGCCCCTGCCCCACGGGGCCGCATGGCCTGGGCAGGGAATGGGAACCAGCTGGAGCTCTGTTACCTTTCACAGCCAGGAAACAAAGAGAACAAGAGAGCTCTGGCTTTACATCTTAAGGAGGTGTTCACAGGTTGACTTAACTTTCTAATGGTCAAAACTGCTGTCAATTCTTAGAAATGACTGATAAATGGTCAGGAGGAAAGACTCCCATCAGCCACCAGCAGTTTCAACTTCTTTAGCTCCCAAAGCTATCTTAAAGGTAAAGCCACCCCCATGACAATGACATACATGATATAATATATATTGTAACATATAATATGTCATAATGTCATATATTACAGTTCCATGCTATCAGTAGCCTTCGCTTATCTGGGGCATAATTTGTTCCAAATGAATCAGTAGGAAAGCTACAGGGAACATTTCAGAGGCAAAAGAATGGAAAGTTTAATTAGAATAAAAGAACACTCCATTTGTCCTTACTGCTTCTCTCTGATTATATCTATTCAGTATTTCTGGACACTTTTTGTTTTAATTCAAAAATGAGCAGAAATTATAAATAAAATACATTCTCTGTGATAAGTAGCAGTTAGAGTATTGCAATGTCCATCTATTGCACTCTCCAATGGCTGCAGGAGAGCCCATACTCCAAGGTCACACTTGTGGAATCTGTATTCCATGCTGGGAAGCACAATGTGTTTAGGAAGAGCTCAGAAAAGCCAACACACTAAGAAAAGAGCAGAAAAGACACGATACAACAAACATGAGTCATAAATTAATTTCTTATGGAGACTGAAGCTCTGTGAAATCTCTTTGTGTGAAGGTATGCATATTTCATCCAAATTTTGATGTCAAAGCTTAAAATTTCTAAATGTCTAAAAGTCATGCTTTTCGAAAAATGATGAAGTAATGCAGCCTTGCATTTAAATGACCTAAGAAAATTAAGTTTGACGTCAAGTTTCTTTATAGCAATAGCTTTATGTAAGCAGTAGATGCACAATAGAATTAGAAAAATGGAATCTTACACAGTTGCTGTCACATTAATAATGTGACACTAACAACCAGGGTAACCTGTAGATGATCATTCATTCCTTGGTCTTCAAGAAAATATCTGTTGCCTGGGAAATAGAAAAAGAGCAGTTGGCCATGGAACTCAGGGACTGCAACATCTGTGTATAATCATCAGGAACTTAGAGAAGTTAAGTTTTTAAATAATTCTTTGTCTCTTACAGAAACTATATTATCAAGGACTGGGCTTGCAGAAGTGTCTATATCCACACAGAACCTGGAATCTTCCTCTGTCCTCTGGCGAGACCCCACCTGCAGCATTACATCCAGCTCTGGCATCTTCAGCACAAGAAAAACATGGACCTCTTGGAGAAGACTTAGGGGAGGGCATAGAACTGGTCAGAGCGGAATACATCTCTTGTGAAAAAAACCTGAGGGTTAGGGTTGCTTAGCTCAGAGAGGAAAATGTTCTGGGAAGATCTTTGTGAAGTCTCAATTATTAAAGAGGACTTATAATAGAGAGGTTTCTGCCTGGGCCTGTAATAAAAGAATAAAAGGTAATGGCTTAACAGTGAAAGAAGAATCATTTAGGTTAGCTATAAGGAAGAATTTTTTAATGGAAATGGTGGTGAGGCACAGGAACAAGTTGCCCAGAGAAGCTGAGGATGCCACACACTTGGAAGTGTTGAAGGCCAGGTAGGATGGAGCTTTAACAGCCTGATCTCTTGGAAGATGTCTGTGCCCATGGCAGGTATGTGGTAAGAAGATGATCTTTAAGTTCCCTTCCAACCTAGATCATTCTACAATTCTAAGTTTTCCCCTTTAGATGTCTCAACTGTCAAAAATTATAAGCAGGGTAAAACTATATTAAAAGATACAGCTCTGATATTTCACAGGTTTCACAGTTTAGCTTGGGACAGTTTTTTTTTTTCTCTAGCTCATGTCACAGATTTCAATGTGAACCTAACAAAGTTTGCAGCTAGTGATATATTGGGGTTTAGTTTTGATTCTTGATTTTCTAATGAGCATATTTATTTGTTATAACAGTTTCAAGACTGACTTTTCAATTTTTTTTCTCTTTTTTTTTTTTGGTGTTAGTAATCAGCTTGCACTACAAAAAACTCGGCACCCAATTCTTTTATTACTGCTAATTTCATCGAAATTAGAAGATAACAGCAGTGAAGTGCTTAAATACCTTGAAGTATCTCTGTTTATATAATTACAGTGCATCACAATTACTTCCCTCAAGTGTGCCTTGGGTAACATTGAGCTAATGGTTCACAGAATAAATTCAGTCCATAAATACCCAGACTACTTTTTAATTGTCAAAAAACATAGGGAACATCTGTTACATGGGCTTGTTAGGTGATACCACCATCATTAACTGCAGACAACAATGTATCATCCATAGCCTTGTGAAGTAGGAAGTGGGCTGAAGTAATTCTGTCTGTTGTGCTGAGGCAAATGAAAACTGTAGATGTTTCTCTAACAACTAATCCCACAACCCTGAATTCAGTAACATAGCATTTTTCTGAATATTTTCCCTTAAAATCTGTTGGATTAGCTAGGACACAGAAGACTGAGGTTTTTTTAGGTGCAGTGTCACTGTTTTCCAACAGAGAAAGCTGAACAAGGAAAATTCAATAATATAGTTCTATTTCTATGTAAACAAAAAATGAATTTATGCACACATGGTAGTCAGGGATGGGGGAGGAAAAAGAGGGGCATACTTGCAACATTTAGGGCCTAGTTTTCTTTGGTCTTTGCAGGTAATTATAATGAAATCCTATTTTATATGTGACATTTTCCAATATAAGAAAAAATATCAACACTTTTCAGCTGTTCATGTGTAGTAGAAAAAAAAAAAGATCAAAGCCTTCTATTAAGTATCTTAAATACAAATTTCTAGTCATGGACAGCATTACAATTCAGAGAGGAGAAATTAAATTTGTCATGGAGTAAACTTGTTTGCAGCTTGTAAAATGTGCTCAAAATTCTAGAACTGACACCCAGCCAAAGTATTTATTTTTCAAATATGATTTGTAACTATTCAATAAAACACTTTTTTTTCTTTCTAGTGGAAGTCAGAATTAATATCTTGAGTATTCATCTTCTGCTCTGAACATTGATATTGTTCACCTTTTTCCAAATAATTTTGATTACATTTAAATACTTATTTATACTCAATTTTAATAAGAATCTACCTGGTCTTTTCCATTTTTTATAAATTAATTTAATTAAGCTAACCAATCATTTGACTACAGAAGGAGCATTATTATTATTATTTTTGCTGATTTGATCACTTCACTACAATATCTTGGTTTTTTATATTATTTAATCTTTCCCCTTCATCTTCCTTTTATATGTAGATTATGGTGTGCTTTGTTAAAGTTCTTTTTAATCCTGGCACAACAATGCATACCACTTAAGCATTATCAAAATGAAAATCCCTGGAGATATAGATATTTAAGATATTAATTTTTTCAATTACTGGTTTAAGTGTTTAGTGACATAATTTATTGTTCTGTCTATGCATTCTATTACTGTGCCTCAGTTAAACATGATAAGAATAAATGCTAAGACCAACATTTAATAATACTTGTATTGAATCTATTGTTCTCTAGATGAATTATATGCACCAGTGCAGAGCATACCTTGATTCATGGCAATGGGAGGCTGAACTGGGCTATCAGACACCAACACAGATGCCCTCTACACTCTAATTCTATTCCTCAAGAGGACAGGAAAACAAGATGAAAAATATCTTGTGGAATGTCGTGGTTTAAAACCAATAACTAAGAAAATTACTTATTTCTTGCTGTGAGATATGGACTAGAACAAGAGCAAAACAGGCATAAAACTTAAAAGGAATAAACAAAGTTTATTGACAAACTACAATAATAAGAACACCAAAATAAACTTCCAGAAAAAACCTTTTCATCCTCTATCTACCCACTATTCCTTTGTTCACACGACAACAGAGACAAAAACTTTGGAACTTAGGTGGTTAAAACAGTCCCAACTCTTGCTACAGTCTTTTCACCAGTCTTTGTAGAGAAACAGAAGTTTCTTCCTGTTAATTTATGGAGTTTCTCACAAGAAAACTATTTTTGTTATAGTTTTCCATTGCCCTGATATCAGCTGCCCAGAGCTGCTGTTATCAGAGCCCACCCCTCCCATTTTCACATCACCCTGAGGTGTGTATGGGCCATGAGTCTAGGGATAGCATTTTTAAAGATGAGTATTCAAAGGTAAAAAAAGTCTTCTTCATCTGCTTCTGTGAGCTTCACTAGACAACAGTTTTCTCATTGCCTCTCAAGGCTTCAAATGTCTCAGCACTTCACTATACCATAATTACTCAAGTTTACACTTTGAACACTTTATTCCTACTTTATTCCTCCCTACATACCTATCATGAATTAAAGGAGTTCTTTTCAGGACTTCATTGTCCATCTCCATAGTTTTAACAGAAAGGTATTTCAGCTAAATTAAAACATCTTCTTAATTCTCTACCTTTTCTGAAGCTTTTTTCCTTTCCTGTCACTGGTAGTTTATAAAGTCTCTTTTCATGTTGATCACTCTCTTTTTTTCTCTCTGGATAAAAGATTAATCTGCAAGTCTCATCTGGGTAATGAAAGAGTTAAAATCTTGCCCAGGCTGTTGTAGGTAGTTCTGTGGCCTCGGCCGGTGCAGGAACTGGAGCCATCTGTGATGGAGAGTTCCTCATGGCTGCTCTGGAGAGTGTAGTTGCTGCCCCAGCCTGCTGCAGGCCCAGAGTCTCTCTCTCTTTCTTCACTCAGCAGTTTCTAGTGCATTTAGTTACAGCAAAAACCCTGCAGCTGAGCCAGAGATCGGCTCGGCCCGGCCCGGCCAGAGCCCGGGGAAAACCCCCCGCAGGGCCCGCATCTCCCGGCCAGGAGACGCGGCAGGCCCAGCCCTGTCCCTGCCCGGCCGCATGGCCTGGGCTGGGAACAGGAGGCCGGAGCTCTGCGCTCTCCACAGCCAGGAAACAAAGAGAGCCAAGAGAGCTCTGGTTTTATACTTTAAGGTAGGGTTCACAAGTTGATCCCACTTTTCAATGGCCTAAACTGCTGTCAATTCTCAGCAATGACCGATAATTGGTCAGTAGAAAAGACTCCAGGCAGTTCCCAGAAACCTCAACTTTTCTTAAAGGTAAAGTAACTCCATGACATGGTATCACTTACCAATTATCATCGCAAGCAAAATAGACTTCTCCCCTCAACCAATTAGATTTGATACTGAGAAACATATTAAAAGACCTTTCCCCATGTCACCTCTTCTTCCTAGGCTCAACTCTTCTTCTCCTTCATTCCTGACTCTTCTACCTGCTATCTACCCTGCTGAGTGATACAAAGCAGGGGAACTGCAGGGTTGTGGTCAATCTGTAGCAGTTCTTTTCTGATGCTCCTTCTTCTAATACATTGTTCTCTCCAAACGAGTCTTCCATGGGGTATAGTTTATTCAGGAAATATCTATGTGTTCTAACCTGCTTTCCTCTGTGGGTTACAGAGGATTCTCTGTTCCATTACCTTGAGTACCTCCACCCACTCCTTTTTATCTCACCTTAATGCTTGGATGGTTGTTTCCCACACATGGCTTCCTTCTTTATCCCAGGCAGAACTTGCTCTTAAGTACACTTTTCCTCGTTGTGTCATCATCTTGATTTGAAGGGCTGAGTCATACCCTAGAATGGGTCCATTCCACTTGGCTGGAACAAGCTGGGGTCAGCACAGAAAAGCCCCAGTGTCTCCTTACAGAAGTCATTAAACCCCCTACACAGCCCCTTCCAAAACCACCTTGACCCCTCCACCAAATAAAAGGACTAAAATACAGATTCTGTATATTTCTCTAAACCTCTAACTAAAATAAGAGTATTTTGACATTATTAATTTTATAAAATGAAACATTATGTAATAGAAAGAATAGAGAAATCCAGTGAAACTATTGAATATTAGGTTTGTAGTTTTTCTCAAGTATATTTCAAAAGTTAACTATGAAATTTCTTTTCCTTTATTTTATTTTTTTTTTTTTTATTTTGTAACTTTTCAAGGTTAATCAAGCTGTCGGGAAGAAATTGCAAATACATGTGCCTGCACTCAAGAGTACAAATGTGCAATCACAGCAGGAAAAGGAATATGTTTTCCACTTGGTTGCAATACATTTATCACTAGAGTTCTCAAGGAAAATAGTCTGTAACTTATATGTAGTTTTAAGTCATTAAAAAAAATATTCTCACACTATGCTGTTAATGCAATTTCAAAATACTGCTTTGTAAGGGCATAAACTAGGAATGAACTTGTAAATAAAATAAATATATATCTAAATAATATTTTATTTTTTCTGTTATATCTCTGCCTTATATTGATTCTTAGTACTACTTTCTTAAAAGGGTGAGATTTTTCACAGTAGACACTGACAATTGCTTACCTATTTAGGCATGCAATTAAATTGCATGCAATTTAACTTTTCAACAGGTAACAAGCTGTGACATGGACTTGGCCTAGAGAAAATTGTTACTGAGTTAAAACAAAGAGACATTCATTTTGAATTCATTCCCTCTTCTTCTTGAAAGCAGGTTAAGATCAACACCATTTAAACACCGTCTCTGCTTTTGCATGGACAGTTATTCAAGCAGGTATTGTTAAAAATAAAATCTTCTCTTTCTTTACTCCTTTCATCACTAGTTTCTTAAAATTGTTTTCTTTCTTTGGTTTGATCAGCTGAATTTTCACTCAATAGGAAAAGCATGCCAGCTCTACTGTTGTAGGAGTCACTATTAAAATAAGAAACTACTTTCTTTAAAACAGTACGATTTTTACTGAGGCAGCACTGAAGAAAGAATTTCTTAACACAGAAACAGATATATAGTCAAATCAGAGGCAAACCTAGTCAGGTAACTCTGTTATCAGAGACCTGTAGTGGACAGTTAATGAAAAAGCAGATATGACTCTATTTTCCACCCTTCCAAATATTAGTTATGGCTTGCAAATAAGTTTTCAAGAAATATATGGCTAATATATGTCTTTTTCTGGGACCTCTTTACCACCCACGTATTAGAGTGACATTTTGAATACAGCACCAAAATTCAATATTTGAGTCTGTAGACTAAAGACTTAGTGTCCTATAAAAAAAGAAAAAGAGGGGGAAAAAAGAAAATAAAAATAAAAAAGAGAATAAAGAAGCAACAGAAGGAAAAAAGAAAATCATTATGGTGACATACAAATGAAGTTTCTTACTTATTCAGATTTTTTTTCTCAGAGGGCTGACATTAACCTTTTTTAAGAAAAGTAATATGATAAAGGTGCTCTTATTTCAGTGATTTCCTACGGGTAATTTTAGAGTGCTTGCAATCTCTGAGTCCTGGCTTTGTCTGCCCCCTGCTTTTCTCAGCATTCTCTCAGTTTTGCTCATGTTTGCTCTGACTTGTGCCACTCTCCTTTTCTGCAGTCTCCCTACCTGTCCTAACCTGCCCTCTGCTCAGTGCTCACTGAGGAGATATATTTCTTCTGGAAGGCTCTAATTGCCTCATCACAGAGCCAACAGACCATCAAGACAACCAGGCTTCTTTCTTCCCTGATGCTCAGAAATACGTATCTTTTTTTTGCCAGAAGTTTTTTGTTTTTTTTTTCTCTTGCAGGTATTTGCAGGTACTTTGGGATACAGGTGAGGTCAATCTTCCTCCTAAACTGCAGAGTACTGACTTCCACATTTATCTACCCTGAATTTGATTGACTACATGAATAAGGTGCAGCCAGATGTGAGGTGACAGATGTTGTTTAACCTGCAGCTGACAGTATCACCAGTTATAGACAGACCCATCTCCCCCAGGTGTCAGTACTTCTGCCCACTAGTCAGACAGGACCAGTATCTGTGTCAGTACCAGTGAACTGTCAGGTGCTGCTACATGTGAATGCCAAACTGGTTGATAACTGTGGAAGCAAAAGAAAAAAAAAAAAGAAAAAAAAAAGAAAAAAAAAAAGAAAAGAGGCATTCCATAATTTTTTCTCAGCAGAATTTGGTCCTGATATGAAAAGATAAAAAGGAATTTTTTTTTGTATACTTAACAGAAACTATCTGAATCAGTAAGGAATAAAAATCACAAAAGTGTGTCCTGAAGAATTTGGCATTGGGGTCACAAGGTTAAGAAAATAATAGGATACTGTTGCCACTGAAGATGAATAGATCACATGGACACAGGTCGAGGTGTGGTGAAAGAAGGAGCAGAGTTTATTTTTCCTCCCAGGATTTATAGGCTTCTTACCATGGCCAGGGATTGGGTGGTCAGGATAACACTTTCTCACTGCACTGGCCATGAGAGATGCCCATCACAAGACGTGTAACAGAAAGAATGTACACATATCTATGTTTACAGTTACTGTCCTGGGAAAGTCCTTAGAAAACTATGTTAGCAAGCTCAGAAGCTGAGTTTTCAGGGAGACAGGATACTTTAGCTTTCAGATTAAATTTTTGTTCATTTATGCTGAACACATTTTTCTTCAACTCCCCAAATCAAAACTATAGAATCAATTTTGTCACAATTTTAAAATCCTCATATTCTATTTTTTATTGATCATCAGACTTTTCCTCTCCATTTCATAATCTTACACTGCTTTTCAAAATCTGCCTCTTTCTTCTATAGCCCTGTAAGACAATTTTTGTCTTCTCCCATATGAAAGATAGTAATAACCACAGACACAGCTCTCTTCTCTTCCAATATCTGTGATAAAGGCCTTTCTCTCCACATGCTTGCCCTGAGTATTTTTCACTGTCACTCCTCTTTCTTAATTCCATCTTCAGTTTTCTCAATGGAATGAGTAATTCATAATTCCTTCCTGGTATCTGATTTTTTGCACGGTTCTCTTTCTGTCTTGAATACTCCGCATATCCTTTTAGTCTATTTGTCTTCTGCTGCTGCTGCTACTGTCAAGCTCTGTTTTTCATCCCCCCTCTCCTTCAAATGGAATTATTTGAGTGCACTGTAGTGTCCTTCTTCAAAACTAGTTCTTCTGTTATTGCTTCCTCATTTTCTGACACATCATTCCCCAGAGAAGGGCATCAGTACATTCTTCTGATGAAGTAGTGTAACATTTCATCATCTTTATTTCTCTAGGCCTCCATCTGTTTCCCTTTCCTTCTTGTCTGTGTCATTCTAATGGACAGAGCAAGCTCTCTGAGGCATGGGTGAAAAATTCCTATGAAACACTGCATGACACAAGTGTAAGTTTATAAAGCTTTCAGAACAGAAAAGATTTCAAATTAGAAATGCTTCCTTTAAATTAAGTTTCAGTTTTGGTTTTATTATGAAAATGTCACAGTTACTAAATCAAGTCTCCTATTATGAAGAAAAGAATCAAATGAAAGATATATCATGTATAAATCATCTGGTTAAAACTTTCTCCATTCAGTTTTACATAACCCTTCTTATCCTACAGGGTTTTTTTTAATATTTTAGGTAACTTAAGAATGATCATAAACACAAACCATTTTGAAAGTCACCTTAAAAAGTACAGAATATGTTATCTTGCAAATTGATGCAATTTTTTTTTCAAAACAGTTCTCAGTATTTTGTATGGATCACATGCTAAAATGGATATGTCATCCCATAGAGATCACAACCCCTAGATGAGGTAAATATTCGCCAGTTGTAACTTCCAACTATTATATGTGGAGCAGTTTCTTTGAAAAAAAAAAAAAAGATAATTAAAATAAGGTACTTCTAATGCTTAAGATATGGGGGAGAAAAAAAAAATCTATTGTTTTAAAAAGCCAAATCTATTACTGAAGTACCACAGCAGAAGCTTAAGTGCTTAAAATTATCATGCATAACTATTTTCACTGTGCAGATGAGTCAGAAATTTTTCAAAAAAATTTTACAAATACCTTAATTAAATACTGAAGTTCTTACTGATAAGTAATTTTTCATTCACTAAGCAAGTCTCACTGATACATATGCCCACAACAGACACAGGCTGCCACTAAGGTATCAGCAAGCAGTTTCTTTTTCCCTTACATGCAAGCTGCTATGCATTTCTTCGGGTCTTGGATCTGAAAAACTAGAGTACTAGTTTTTTTAATTCCAAATGGTACTACATCCATGCAAGGAAGACTAGGTATACTGCCACATTTTATTTCCTAGCATGTATTTAACACTATTTTAGGGTCGAAATCAGCCTCACCTCAGTCTTTTAACTTATAAAATATGAATTGACCCAGATATGTATGAAGGATTTTTACACAAAGTATCACAGAGCTCATGATAAAAAAGTATATCTAATAATAATAAAGCACGTTATTATATTTTTGTCTAGAGCAGAAAACATACTCAAATCAGAACTATGTGAAACTGTTGTCAAAATTATGATGAGGATTAATGCTCTGAAAATAGAAGACAGAAAATATTCATACTTTCAAGCTGTTCATCTCATTAAAATGTTGGTCTCTTTCCCACAGCCAATTTCTCTACAGGCTCATGAGCCACATATACCACAGTAGTCAATTTACCTCTCCCTTCAGAGTTCTAACAGATGGGAGGTTAGTGAGGAGAGTTTTACTGTCCTCTTTAATCTTTCTATCAAAAATAAATTCAAGATTAATAAAAGAATAAATGTTGTCATATAAAAAATGAGGGATAAGTGAGTAAATTATTTTTTTGTGTAACATAAATCTTCTATTAAACTCCAGTTATTTAAGGCAAATATGTATGCATTTCTTGTTCTTCCTGCTAAAAACACCCCAAGTTAAAGTGTTTTACACCAAGTGGAATGTTATAGTTTCTGTTGAGCATTATTAATAATGCTGAGGAAAATGAAAGTCTGAGACTACATACTCTCTTAAAATGAGGACTGTTTTTATCGGAAACTATATCAGTTAAGCCCTCTGACACTGAATGACCCCTTTTTCTGAACAATTTGATCAAACTATCTGAAAGCTTTCTAGAAGCAGGTGGAGATTTAGGAAGTTTAAATGTCTACTTTTTTGGTTCCTGAACTTTATATAGAATTTCTAAACAATAAAGTGTTGAATGTTGCTCAAGATATCAAAAGTGTCAGCAAAAGCCTGCGATTTAGACTGAAAGGTCACCTGAAAACAGAGGGTTAAGCTTCAAATCCATTCTTCCATATATCAAAGGATGTCTTAAAACAGTCAATGAATAAGCTCATAAAATTGTTTATCTTCCTCAGACACTGCAGCTTGGTGTTTAAGAAAATCCTCTAGCAAATAGTTTTAGGTCTCCTGGGGCATCTTAATAAATTGAATCAGGTTTTCTTAAATTAAATATGAATGCTCTAAACATTAGACTCTTCAATAAATATGTGATCTTAACAGTCATGTATCATTTTTTTCAGACATTTTTTGGCCAGTTCAGGCTAAGACCTGAAATACTTGCAAAATTATCAACAATTTTTTTTTTTTTTTTCCTCCAGCTATGTTTTCAGAAGCAAGTTACCAGGTTTTGTAGTACACATACCATATATATCTTTGCAAATAATTAATAAGGGCGAGCTGGAAACGAAAGAAATGTATCAACTCCTAAACAGTTATATGTTTCAGCAATAAATAAATTAATATTTGGATATAATGAAGTCTCTTCTAATCAATCTCTTCATGAACAAAAATACTTTTTCTTTATAATTACCTTCCCTTTGGGGGAGAAAAATATAATTACATTTATTCAAAAAAGTGAATTTAGTTATGAATAGTTTTAATAAGAATAGCCTCTTAGAGGAACAATTTTTTTTTTAAATTAACTACTTTGTTTTGAAACCAACTGTACACTAAAAGATTAAATATATCACTTCAGGTAAAACTAATTTTTAGGATTTGGTAACAGAGATGGAAACACTTATGGTTCAGTTTTTAAAATGTTACTTATGCTCTGAATATTTTTCAGTCAGTCTGAGCCAAAGCCCCCAAACCCTCAAAGAACTTTAAATTTCAAGAGAGTATTCAAGGTGAGCTCCATGCCTCTGAGCATTTTCACGCATGTTAAAAACTAATCATTTAGTAAAGCCAGCATTCCCTTTTAAAATCCAAATTCTTGAAAAATAAAGGATGCGGCTAAGTTGCTTAAATTCAGTGCTTTCCTTGATACTTCAGGATATCTTTTGTAGCTCCCAGCTCTTGCTCCAGAAATGCATCAGTTTCTTTTAGGTCTTCCCATTTGTGTAGGTCAGACAGACCAATGTGAATGTCTTGGGAGGACAGTTCCCTGTAGAAAAGGAATAAGTTCTCTAGTTCCTACAAAAACAGGGATTATTACTAAGGCTGCATCTAATGTGAAGGTTATTCTATCTAACAGGACTGTATAAGCAGCCAGTAATGAGTTTTCCCAAGGCAAAAATCATGCTTGGAAACCTTGCCACCCCTTTAATTCAAAGCAAATATGATTAAATTGGGCTTCACTTGTTGACACCATCCCCACCAATAACCTTTTTCTGTGACTCCCAAAGGGGGCACCAGTATTGCAGTGCACACACAGAAATCCTTCTTTCTTTCTTTCTTTCTCTATCTCATTCTGATCAAGAGAGACAGTTCCAGCTCCTGTTTGGTAACACCTTGCCACTGGTCTCTTTGCCATGTTTTATTTCTCCACTAGCTGCTGTGCAATGTAGATTGTAGCAGTCACTGTGGCCTGGAGTAGCAGGGAAAAGCCTTTGCTTCTGGCAGGAGCCAGGAGCTGTGCTGTACAAGTCTGAACAATAAAAAGAAGTAGAATAACACAAAGTGTTCAAAGACACTGTTCTATCTGCATTATATTCATGTAACAAAATAGGGATAAAAAACCTGTCTCCAGAACCAGATTCATGAGGCAGGCACAGAAAGCCTAGACTCATCCTCTTTCCATTATACATATCTTCTCAATGGTCTCCCTCTCTGAGATTGAGCCTGTGTGCTCTTGCTCTGGCTGTGTTTAAGCCTAGTCTGAGACTAGTTTCTAAACCCTGAAGCTGCTGACTTTTAACAGGACTGTGAGTTTCAAGGGACAGTTGCCCTAACTGCTCTAAGCCACTGTAAAACCTCTTCAGCTTCCTGTGGACAGCTCTCAGCAAAGTGTTTGAAGTTGCATGTGTCTCTGTGAGTTTAGTACTTCCCTGCCACTCCTGAAATTCTGATTGCAGGAATTCTTGCACTTTTTCCATGTTCTTCTACCTTTCTATTTTTTTCTCTAAATTCTCCTAAGCATCTGTATTCTTGCATGACTTATTTTACAGAATTTCACCAATTTTATTTTACCACACTGTCTCCACTTTTTCAGATCATAAATTACCATTGCAGTTTCTTTGCTTTTGCTCTTACCAAGATTTCTGGGTACCTAGCTGTACTTCAGAGATGCTAGCTAAGATTTTCAAAGACGTTTCTGGTTCCCAACCTCAGCTCCCAGGCCTAAAGCTCCCAGGTTGGGAGGCAAGTCCCATCAGTACTGTTCAGGAGGCATTTTATTCTGCTCAGTAAATTTACTCTTCTAACCAGGCCATCTTCATGGCTGTTCACACCAACAGTGAAGTCCCCCAGCTCCACTGAAAATAACTGGAACTTTGACAGCTACACTAAGAGCATTAAATGTAGATTAAATTAATTATGATTATATAAATTATTATAATGATTAAATAATTATAAATAATATTTATTAAATTAAATAAATATCTGTGAACCTAGATGAGGACCTACTTGAAAGTAAAACAACTATTCCTATGCAGCAAAAGTAATTTTAATCACTATCATTTAAGCATAAAAATAAATCCCCAAACATCAAAACTCAAATATATATACCAGTAAAGAATTATTTTTTTTTTTCATAGTTTGTGGGAGTGTAGCCTCTCTTGTTATGCTCTATTACTGTTCAAGTGTTTGCTCTGTCAAGGAGCATTCTATCACTTCAGACCTGAGCCTCAGAATACTTTTACAAGTCAGTTCTAAGAGCTCTGAGTCCAATACATAATGTCAAGAAATAGAATCATCAATTTATGAAATATCTTAAGTTGGAAAGGACCTATAAGGCCAGCTCTCTGCTCCTCACAGGAGTACTTGAAACTAAAGTATATGACTAAATTCATCATTCAGATGCTCTTCAAACAGTAAAGGGTAAGCTTATTTTATTCTTTTTGTATACATATTCTAATATTTGAGTTTCTTCAGAAGTTGTAAGTTTAATTGAAATGAAATCCTTATGTGACTATGTTTTGCTCATATAGTCAAGATTTTGCTCACAGATTCAAGACAGAAGTTTTATCTGTCAGTGCCCTTGTATTGTCCTTGTTTTGTTTCTGCAGTAATGCCTGTACAGCATGCAATATGACTGACTACAGAAAGCCTGATTGGAATTGCAAGTTGCATTTTAACTTGAGGCAGGTACAGCCATTATGCCCTGGCTGCCCAGTTCTTCCATTGTTTGCTGAGATTTCTTCAAATACATCACAATTCCCTCATTGGCCATACACTAATCTGTCCGTCCAGAAGAAAAAAGGAATGGATATTTCAATTTCTGAGATTTCATCCTGATCTGCAGCCTTAAAGTGGAAATTTGAAACTGATCAGATACATGATAAATGACCATCACCATCTCCAGGCTCATCCCTGTGGCTAAATAATAAAAGGTTAGGGAGCAATCTCTGGCCTGCAGAACAGGTATCATGCATAGCTTCTTGTAAGAAGTAATCAGACCTAATCCATTATATATATCAAATGTATAGTAGAATGAGATTGTCAGAGCAGTTAGTGTTACACTAATTCAGAAAATATTCCACTTCAGCTAATATTCCACTTTAGAATATTTTCATATTTGTAATTCATAATTTTATTCAAATTATACATGCATATAAAATATTTATGAATATTTATAACATCTTTGATGTATTTTTTTTAATGGAAAAAAAACATTTGTGAAGAACACCATCCTGCATTTTTTAAGAAACACTAAAAATTATTCTCCTAAGAAAATTTAGTTTCAAAATCAAGTGTGCATAAACAAATGGTTAAATCTGGTGACAGTATAGTAATATATATGCAAATAGTAGATCAAAACTTGAACAGTCAATCTATTTTGTTGATATTTTACAAACACGTTTTATGACACTAGGAGGAATATTTAGTTTTATGTGAGATAGATACACATTCTCTTAATTGCCAGATTTTTGAAAGTAATTTGTCTTGTTTTTTCTTTCATGGAAAATGATCCAGGTGCGTCTTAAAGGTGTAGTCTTTTTTTATTTAAACATATAATAACATCTTTTATGATTGATGCAATTAATTATAGCTATTATGGTTGTTTACAAGTGTAATTTATATGTAAATTTAATACTGAATTATTAGTCTCACTAAATTTGATATTCCTGATAAGCCACAAGACCCCATCTTATGTGATTGCGTAGTTTTCTGCTTTACATCCAGACATGCTATTATTTAATTGATTTTTCTTAATTATAAGAATAAATACCCCTAATGAAAATAGCAATAATGACAGAAACAGGAATAAAATGTCTTGAGAAATAAGTATCAATTCTAAAATAGAATATACATATGTACACACACATATATTTTGGATCCCAGATCTGAAGGAATCTAATCTGATGGACTCCTGAATTCTCTTATCTTTGCTTTACATTACAGATACTGTAGGATAAACAAATACCAAACCAAGAACAGCACCCCTTCACCACCTAATATGTCTTGAAATGGAATGAAGGAGTTTGTTCACATTTCAGGTAGCCATGTTTATTGTCAGGCACAAAGATAGATCTTCTCTCATCTGATATTTTTTCCTCCAGGAATGGATGGAAGCTGGAAGACAGCAGAAGCTGTTCATATGTAGGACAGTCAGCTTCAACCATCTCCAAGTTGAACTTGGGGCTGACCAAAGCTGGGCCCCTCAGTGATGCTGGTGGTACCTCTTAAAGAATAAATTTAAGAAAAGGCAAAAAAAGGCTGTGCAGTAGCTGGAAGAGACAGGATAAACAAAATGTGAGATACAATTCTGAAGACACTAGAGTCAGTGAAGAAGAAGGGACAGGAGGTGTTTCAGATGCTGGAATAGATTCCTTTTCAGCCCATGGAGATGACCATTCTGTCTGGTGCAGTTTGTCTTTCTGAAGTCCATGGAGCATCACTGTGGAGCAAACATCTGCCTACAGATCATGGAGGACCCCATGGCTTTCTGGCAGGACCTGTGACCCTATGGGGGACCCAAGCTGGAGCAGTCCATTAAAAACAAATTTTACTACCTCCCAGACTGTGATTGGCATTGTGTTTGGGACTTGTTTCCTACAGAAAATACATGATTTGCACCGGCCACTAAGTGCAACGACAAATGAGGTGCCTAAACCAAAGAGTGATATACTTTCAGACATATTTTCTTCCAACATTTCCCATTGGCTTACAAAGCTTATTTGTAATTCTCACATGTAATCTATGCAAAATTGTAAAAGCCTAATTCAGTACTGTGAATTCCATTCTTGCAATGAATTTTCTAACTTCTAGTCAATAAATACATTACCAAGCATCACAATTCCTTGATTCATTTTAGCTTTAGCTTTAAATTTTATTTGTGGCTCCATCTCTGTGTCCAAAATTGTAATAGAGTAAGTTTGATAATTTTTTTTCTGTAAACCATCAATCTTCATTCTACTTTAATAGTATAGTAGGTCACCAGAGGAAGTTAGCTGATAGATTTTTGAGGGATTTAGGTAGCTTGATTGCAATATAGATCTCTGGAAATATATTTGTTTAAAAGAGTCACTGAAAATTAAACAGAAAAAAAAATCAGGAATATTAATAGTTGGAAATGACCTTGCCTAATGTCAATGTCAAAATTTGGTGTATCCTGACTGTATTGACTAGTTTTACCACACTATTATAGCCACATATGTCAAATATTCTCTATTTCCTTGACTACCTTTGGAAATTCTATCACTAGTATTAAGTGATCAAATGACTTTTTAAATGGATAAAGTGTACATTTACAATGTTTGACATGCAGCAACAGCAAGTTATTTTCCTAAACACACAGATAAGTCTTAAATAAATCTTTCCATTCCAATATTGTCTATTTTTAGGGAATACTATCATACTCATTGTTTCAAATACTGTGTACTTCTCCTCTGGAAGGATTATGCTCACTTTAAACCACTGGAAGCTGTGAAACTTTCAACTTTTTAGGTGAGAACTGTTTTCCAGTAAACCACTATGCTGTTTTCCCCTATAGATATTAGAATAAAATAGTTTGTAGAAGCTGTGACTACAATGGAATTCTGCTTGGAACAACAAAAACATTGCATTTTTCAGAAGTTCTTTTTTACCTTGGAACTGTTTCATGAAATAAACCGCTAATTAAGAACATCAGAAGTATATTACTATAATTTTGGTCCTTTTTCTTAAACACTGAGAAACCCCAAGCATTTTAAAAATTAGTATTTATTAATAAATTAATAAATTTATTAAAATAAAGATCAATATAAGAAAATTAGGACTGATTCAGTTCTCAGCATATAGACATCTACTGCATTATGGATTTCTTGGTTCAGAAGAGCATAGGTTGCTTGCAGATCTTTTGTAATATAAATGAGTCTTTTATGCATGCCTTGATACCCTTAGAAATCTCACAGTTATTAGGTAACTGAACTAAGCCCTTCATAGCTGTGATGAGTTCCATTGAAAAGAAGGCCAAAACTGAAGTGTTTTTTGTGGCAAAAGAAGGGAAATCAAAGAGTCAGTATATCATTGTACGTGACAGATTATACCTATGTTGCAAATACATATTTTTATGAATCTGTCTATGATGCATACCTTCAATTCTTCATATACCTTCTATTTTTAGGCAAACAATATTGTAGGAAATGATATTGTACTCTTCTTGGGAGCATATACATTTCCATGGGAAATGTATTAATGATGACATTAATCTTATTTATTTCAAACACTTAACTTACTTCTTTGTGTGAACTCAATCCCTCTCTATGGGTTCTTGTTATAATTGCCGCTTGGGGACAAAGGACAAAACTGAGCTTCCTTAAGCATAGGTTTGCAGTATCATCAAAAACACCCAAGGGTATTTCACTTGGTCTCCAATTGCTATTTCAGACAGGTCTGGGACAATTTGGAACTATTTTATAATGAGCTAGTCCCGTGCTGGATAACACAGGATCTTTCAAATGACAGCAGAAAACTCTGTCTAAGCCACTGAATTGTATTAGATGTCTTAAGACCACCTGAAGAGTGTCTCCAGTAAGAAAATTTGTCTGTGGCTCCAAGTACTTCTTTGGAATCTTGCCTAGGAGAAAACAGCTTACTGAACATGAGATATTTTTAATTAAATAGCAAGCATAAAGTGGACCAGCATTTTTATTGATTTTTTTTTCATTCAGAAAATGTGAACTGAAATCATTTTTCCCCACAGAGGTGCCTAGTGCCATTTATAACTCTCTCACACTTCTGGCTGGTACTCTGGTTATGTGTCACAGGCCTTTTTAGAGCCCTACCACATAGCACACAGTATAAGACACTGATGTGTATGAATATGACTTCATGCTGTCTGCTTTCTTGCTTGTGTATGTAGCAGGGTTGATTGTTATCAAATCTGTTTGCACACAAAATTACATATTGTGTTACAATGCTGATGGGTTTCAGAGAGCAGCGTGTGTGTGTGTGTGTATAAACACAGGCATCTGCACTAATATTTATAAAATAAAAACTCTCCAAACCCTAAATTTTTAATGAGCCTGCAAGTGAAGGAAAAATCTGTTCCACATTGTTACTGTTACTCAACAGTATGAACAAGAAATTTCTATATCAAAACTTCAGATTCACAACACATGAAACAAAGAAGGATAATGGCTTCAAACAAAGGTTTGCATGAAAAAGGAATAAAACCATTGCCTAAAATGAACTTAAATCCTTATCTGTAGGACAATGAAGGAAATAAAGTAGACGCAGTGTTACAAACTATCTTTCTAAATTTCATTTTCTAAAGTAAGAACCACAAAATCACCACCTCTGGGTTTTATTTTAGAGAATGAATTGGAAAAAAAAAAAGAGGAAAACCCTCCCCCCTCAAAAACAACCAGTAATTCTTAAAAAAATAAGACGTGTCTGGGTATTATAAAATAGTTTCATTAGGAAGTCTTAAGCTGAGCGTATATGAAGTTACAGTTGACATTTTCATAGTAGTCAATAAGAATACAGAGACGATACCTTTCACTGTGTAAGAGAACCAGAGGCAGAAATCTGTGAAAATTTTAGACTGATCTTGTGGTGAAAATATAAAAAAAAGAAAAAACAAAACAAAAAACCCCATCCGTGCACATGCAGAGCAGAGCACAGGAGACAATTAAACAGACACATATCTGATATATGCTAGGGACATACACAGGACATCTATGTTTACAGAATCCCAGAAAGATAGAGCGTCTGAAGTTGGAAATGATCACATAGTTCAAAACCCCTGCTTAAGGAGGATCATATAGAGCTATAACCAAAAGAATTTTGAATATATCTAAAGACAGAGACTGAAGTCTTTCTATGAAATCTGTTCCAGTGTTTGACCACCTTCACAGAGAGAGAAAAAACAGCTGTTTTCTTGTATGTGCAGTTACCAACAGGATCTGTGGAAGATGCCAGGAATGCACTTCTTTTTGTGTGTTCTTTGAGGAATGAGAACTACACCAACTGTGGCTTTGATAGAGAAAAGAGTAACTGCGTAATATTTGTTTATTGTGGTACTTCAAACATTAGAGGGCATATGAGTCACGAGAAAAGAACATGAGGAAGGAAAACTACAGACTAAAAATGCCTCTATTTCATGTGCTAGATATTTGGGAGTTAAAATTAGCCCACATTTTATTCTACATAGGCAGCTAAAACTGGATGCAAAGAAAAAACAGAAAATTTGACTGGATGAGAATGGTCGCAGTATTTCACAGAGATGTATGTCAGTATGAAAAGAACTTGCTAATTAATATCTCCAATACTGCAAAGAAAGGTGCAGTGTGAAATATTTACATATCATCTCCCCTGCCCCCCATGTATCCTTAGTGTAAATCAGGGGAAGTTTGTTTTCTTGTGTAGTCCCAAGAACCTGTGCTTCATATAACCATATATAAAGCTTCTTCAAGTAGGACATTTGGAGTTGAGTAGTTTTGTCTTCCCAAGTCACTGTTAATGTGTGAAGGAGCCCAGCTCTCCTGGGGAGGGTTGAACAGCTGCCTGCTGATTTGCAGTAGCAAATTAATTCCTTGTTTTGTTTTGTTTTTCTTGCCTGCATGGCTTTTGCTTTTCCTATAGAACTGTTTTTATCTCAACTCATGAAGTTTTTTACACTTTTACCCTTCAGATTCTGCCCCCACCATCCCACTGGGAAGGAGTGAGCAAGTGGCAGGGCAAGGGTTTTTTTGCCAAATGGAGTTATAGCATGGCAGGTTATCATTTGACTTCAACATCAGGGAGTAGTGTACGTGCATTACAGATTATGCTACAATTAAAAACCCTGGTGTTATGCATTAAATGTCTTTTTTTAGTTGAATTTTCTGCAGACACAGTTTTCTTCTTTTTTTAAAGTATTCTTACTGAAAAGTTTTTCTGTTGAAATCTGTCATCTATGAAAAGTGAAAAATTCCAATGTGATGCCCAAATAACAAGCAAAATATGCTCTATGGAATATAATTTGCTTTAAATGTGCACCAAGAACAGCAGACTACATTATTTCAAATTAAACCATCTTAATATTTTACTAAAATTGTCAATTTTCCAAATATCATGTTTTTCTTTCCATATTGTACTCAGGTGCAAGAAACCTGTTTGAGCTTTTGAGGCTAGCAGGAGCAATACAGGCTCTATTTATTTATAATAGTCACCACAGTTTGTCCCATGTTATTAAAAGAATAGGGAAAATGAAGGAAAATAGATTTTAACTGCAGACATCAGAGAACATTGATGAAATTTGTATAGAAGATTAAATATCCATCAACTATAATTGTGGAAAGCCTTAGAGAGTTGTTTGGTTTTCTTTTTTAAAATGTCTGAAAGTTACAAAGACATAAAATTTTCTGTTACAACAATTATCCTGTTGCACTCAACATTGGTGCACTCCCACAATTTAGGAAGGATATTAAGGTCCTTGAATGAATCCAGAGTAGGGCAACAAAGCTGGTAAAAGAGCTAGAAGTAATGTGCCACGAGGAACAATTGTGGACTATGGGTTTTTCTAGTTTGGAGAAAAGAATGCTGAAGGGTCATATTGCTTTCTACAACTTCCAGAGGAGGGGAAGTGAATGGGGAGGTGCTGATTTCTTCTCCCTCATATCTAGTGAAAAGACACTTGGGAATGGTTCACAGATGCACCAGGAGACATTCAGATATTCAGATATGACTGAACAGGCTTCATAGAGAGGTGATAGATGTCCCAGACTTGTCAGTGTTTAAGACAAAGCCTTTAACAACATGCTTTAAGCTATATTCAGCCATCATGTGGTCAGAGAATTGGCCTATTTTAGGTCCCTTCCAACTAAAATTCTATTCTATTCTATTCTATTCTATTCTATTCTATTCTATTCTATTCTATTCTATTCTATTCTATTCTATTCTATTCTATTCTATTCTATNTATTCTATTCTATTCTATTCTATTCTATTCTATTCTATTCCATTCCATTCCATTCTATTCCATTCCATTCCATTCCATTCCATTCTAATATTAGTGTATTTCTAATATCTTGATTATCTAAAGGGACAGCCATAAAATTAATGAACAGTACAAAAAAATATTGCTTAATAATTATTTAAAGCAGATACCCCAGAATACCTCTCAAGGTCATTATACTCATGTCAGCTTTCTTCCATGGAGGAGAAATGTCACATTTTAGAAAGGGGGTTTTTCAAAGCAACATTTTAAAAAACACATAGCAAAGGTGTTTGCAATTATTCATCCATCCGTCGTGCACTGATTGAGTCCTGTTAGAATTTTGCAAAAATGTAATTAATATATAGAGGCATAATTTAATTTCAACTAAAAGTACTCAAAGCCACTGCATAAGATATTGAAAATATTAACTTCTCTGTCTATGTGCTACTTTGAAAACAACACAGTCCAGAAGTGCTGTGACACATTTTTCAGAGAATAGAAAATCATTTAGATGTTGCTTTTTAACAACATCTTCGTACTTCTTAGATTTATATTAAAGGAAAAGCTGCATTTTGTTCTGCTTTTCACATGATAAGCGGATTATCTGATGCAACGATTTGGTTTGACTGGCCTAGAGCTATTTAGAATATATAATATCATCTGCATTTTTCTACTTTGCTCATGAAGTCCAACAGAAAACAAAAAAGCAAGCAGTTTTCCTTTTTATTTGACTTTTTTTTCAAAAGTTAAAATCAAAACTCTGATGGGCATAAGCTTTTGCATTGCTACCAATCTAAGAGAACTACAGAGAACGTTACCTTTCAGAGTATATTTTAAAAATTACATAATCTCAGTTTTAAAGTAAAGGAAGAGAGATTTAGATGAAAAGTTTGGAAGAAATTCCTTATTCACAGGATAGTGAGGCCCTGGAACAGGTTTCCCAGAGAGGTTCTGGATGCACTCTCTCTAGAAGTGTTTGGGGGCAGTATGGGTGGAGCTCTGGGCAACCTGGTCTAGTGGGTGGCATCCCTGCTTATGGAAGTGTGCTTGGAATGAGAAGCTTTTTAAGATGTCTTCCACCCCAAGTCACTCTATGATTCTGTGAAATGCTGATGCATTCATATTTATTATGATAAAATATTTCTTAGCCCAGTTAGTGATGTAAATTCATAACTTCAAAATTTGCATACCATGCACTGGTAAAAGTGCAAACAGCATATGCATGTATCTTGTTACCAAGAATATTCCTCTTGAATAAAATAATGCAGTTTTGAAAGACATACTAAGTGGAATACCACTGAGATCAACCCATGCCAGCTGTGTTGTAATAACCACTGGTGTGACAGTGTACTTGGAAGAAAAATTGAGTTTACCCAGCTTGCAGAATATGCAAAACTATGTTGCTTAGTGTTAAAATAATCTTTACAAAATACACTAATTTCCAAAATCAGCAAAACAACTTTCTGTCACAACAATTTCAGTGTTTTACTTAGCAGGAAGCTCACAGATGCAAAATATTGAATAGCTGAAGCAGTAGCCTCAGTCCCACTTTTAAAACTGTATTTATTGCCAAAGTGAGCATTTTCTTTCAACCCTGTGAAAAAGTCTAGAATATACCACTAGGACAAATATTTGTATAATGCTGAGACTGTAATTTAAAGCTTTTAAATTTTTACAATTGCCTATCAGTTAAGTCAAGGTGAAAGAGGTTTAAAATTCAAACCTGGACAAATCCATGCAGGTGACAAAGCTTCACAGATGTGGTCCAAGAACATTGGCCATGTTTTTCTTGCTATGAAAAGTTCTTTTACGAATTTTTTGTTGTTGTTAGTTTCCACTGCCTAAGGAAGAAATAGGTATGGTGCCTAGAAGGTAGAAAAAGTTATTTTGTATACATGACACATCTGTATGTAATACATATGATAGTTTAAAAGAAACTAAAAAAAAACAAAGGGGATTTTTTTGTCATGTACATAGCTGAAGATTGCAGTAGACCCTCTGTCTTATATACTAAGCAGACCCCATTTGTAAAACTGAGCAGTTACTAAATTTAGAATTTGTTTTATTTTACTGGAATTTTCTTGCATGATTAAAAAAAAAAAGGAAAAAGTACAATCTTGATGGTTTTCTTTACTAAAAAAGGGCTTATACAGCTTACCCCTCTTAAGTAGACATCATAATGGCTAACAATCACAATATGAATTCCTACTGGCAACAGAAAGACCAATATCTTTCTGCGGGTATTAAAAAACCTAAGGAAAAAAATCAAACAAAATCTGCTATTTGAATTTCTTTCAAAATCTAAACAGATGCTTTTGAAAATTATTTAAGATGAAAATACTATCACAAAATAATACCTGTAATAGAAGGATTAGAAAATACAACAAGTGTCAGCATTTTTGGCTCCTGAATACTTTAGAGTAAGCAGAATACAATCATATTTTCACTATAAAATATAAGCATTCTTAAAGAAAGTGTATATATTAAAAACGCTACATCAATATATACATCTGTAATATTATCTCAGATTTACAAGGCATAATTAATAATGAAAATTCTTGATCACACTGAAGGATGTACAGCTCAAGAAGTACTCTACAAAAAACTCACTATAAGCAAATTGTTAACATGACTGTCTGTCAATACATCTTATTTCTTTTTAACTTGAGCTATGAAATAAAAAGAACACTAAAAAGCTGAGGATAATTTAGAAAAGTTTTCTTTAATAAAGTTCAGCAACAGTAGTGTCTCAGAACGCTTGCTTTCTTAGTAAGAAATGAATGTAGAATTTATCATGATTTCATTTTGGTATATCAGAACTGATCACAGATATTGACTAGCATATTTTTGAAGAAAACCTGCCATGAAGTCCGGGGTCACCTTTCAACAGCACAAGTTCCTCCAGGTTTTATATACTTCCTAAGCTTGGAACAAAAAGGAGACATATTTACTGTGAAAATGAAGAGTGTACTTTCTGCATTACTGAGTTATGATTTAATATGCCTTCTGTTGTTCTTTGTACAGAGGATGCATACACCTCTGAAATATCTTTCCATTCACCCTACTGTCTCCATTTCACTATAACTCACACTTTATTTAAGATTAAACTAATTTGTCATTCACAGCTGGATACATCCCTGAGACAATTTTCTTTTCTGCATCAGAGGATGTTGTGGTATCTCTCCTTGCTGCTTCAGAAATTAAGGTCACTTTCCTGATCCCCTACTTACCACAGCAGCTTAAACAGCCAGTTACACCTGAAAGGTGATTTGGGAAGATGTCATCTCTAAAGCTGGACCTTTGCAGTAAAGGCTAGATGGCAAGAAAGTAATTGCATGTCCTCTCTTTCAGGTTAAAGTCAAAGGAGCTTAAATCATCACCTTCATAGCCACCTCCATAAAGGTACTGAAGAACATACATCACTCACAGCCCTCAGTGGTTCATTAACTACCACTTTTCAAATTCACGTGTATCAAAGTCTTATTGTTCAGTCTTCAAACATATCAAACATTAACAAAAATTGGCTTGTTATTTAATATACAACCTGGGGGAACGTTAAGTACGGATTCATTAAATTTGGGCTGTAATATTAAAGCAGTTTGGCTGAAATTAATTTATCTTTATTAATGAATTCCGGTTTCCAAACCACAGCCAAGCTGTGCAATTTGAGCATAATCTCCATTGTTCTGCATGGTCTCCAACTGCTGCTCAAGAAGCATGTGAGTGTCCCCTTGGTCCAGTATTGTAACTATAAAGTGCCTTAGAGCACATGAAGTGAGAATAGATGCCCATGTTTAAGCAACTGTAGCCTGTCCTAAATGCTTGCAACAATAATTTCTGGAGTAAAAGTCACTTGACTCAATTGAGATATGTGTCTTCAGATTCAATTAAATAGCTTTAAAATACCAATATCTTATCACAAAGGAAATTCAAATGGTTATTTCAGATGTATTTACAGGACATTTAATAGAGTCTAGAGATGTTTTCAGTGGACCAGATGCAGTGTCTGCTTTAAGATGTGAAAATTAAAGACTCAGTTCAGTAGCCTTTATGTATATTTCTAGTTTTCTCTAATATGCCATAGAATATGCGAAATAACCCCACTTTTCTACAGTGCCAGATTGACAGATGGACACCTCTGGAGCAAACTGATAAAATAAACTAGTTTCTGTCAATTATTAAGAAGTCATGAGTAAGATTCTTATCTTGTAATTTCTCATCTATGTAATTTCCTCTCTATTTGTTGTCTAGAAATATAAAGACTGCCATAGAAATGATGAACAGTAACACTAAACAATGTAACCCAAATAATTGGATCAAAAATATACTGTGTAAATTCCTTTTAATTTTTAATTTTTTTAATGTCTTATGGTAGTGGTAAAGGACACAAAATAGAGTACTTTGCAAATAACTTTGCTCTGTAAAAGTAGAAGGGGCTTCTTGAATAAGTGATAAATGTGTGACTTGAGTGATTGCATGTTTGATAGCAAATGCAGACTTAGGTGGTTATACTTGAAGATTTCAGAGTTATTTGTAGAATCATTACTTGTCGAGCATTTCTGAAGAGAGAGACTTGGTAAGGTTCATCCAATAGTTGGCACAGAACTTGTCCTTCTTTAAAGTTTAAAGCCCTGTGTTGGGCTACAAATAATGAGGGATGGGTGCTATTAATTTGATTTATTGCTCAAATATATCAGATAAGGCATTAATCTCAAAGGCCTGAGATTTTGGGGAGCAACAAGTCAGCCATGACTTTTCATAACATGAGGCTTTCTGATCACTAGAAAGTCATGAGTTTCTTGATTACACAGCAATATATAACATTTTGGTCCAACAGAGAATTGACACGGAGTTTGTTTTTACTTAATTATCTATCACCTTTGCTAAGTTCTCCCACACTGCGTCTGTCTTTTATCCAACAGACTGTTAGCTCACCTACACATATGCTTCTTATTATAAACTCTAGATTATCTTACTCTGTAAATCACACTACTGCAGCTTAAAACCCTTCACCATCGTAATTAATATAGTTTTTTATTAAGCCATATTCTTACTTGCAACTCTAGGAACATAAGTTTATAATTTCTTTACTTAATATCTGTGTACCTTTATCATTATATTACTCAAGCTCCTTCCAAGGCTGTAGATTAAACGCTTCAGCATCTGTGGGAGTTTTTATTTTTCCATTTCCCACACCCCTGACTAATTTTGTTTCTTTGTTCCAAATAATTTTCAAGAAATCAGACTTCCTGATGATGCAGTTTTGACTAGTTATACTTGACATACATCATGCACTTTTGTTTTCATATTCTACTACTAGTTCTTAGGGGGGACTTCTTTGGTTTTTGTGGTATTTCTCCTTTATTTTGTTGTGGTTTTTTTTGTTGGTATTTTTTTGTGGGGGTATTGTTTTTTTTTGTGGGGGAGGGGAAAGGTCTTTAACCTCTTTATAATGGAATTAACATATATCTTGCATTCAAAAACTACCAATTAGTCTGGTTCAGTCTTAACGTAAAGTGGATGCCGTGTTTCATTTAATGAGAGGTTTTTGACTGATGATTTTTCTTACAACAAATTACAGTTGTGCAAGACTAAAAGCCTGATGCTGTGAACTAATTCTACTAAACTGACAGTAAAGGAAAAATTTGTGAAGATGGCTTAGGAATGATAGCTTAACTATAGCTCATCATATACTAACTGAATAGGTGTTATTCATTTAATGCAAAGGTAGCAATCCAAATATGATGCAGAAATCATCATGTCAACAAAAAAGACTCCAAGTATGTAATTTGCAATTTTCTCTTTATCTACTAGGTATCCTATCACAGAAATAAATGGCATTTACTTAAGAGAGCTTTTTTTTAGACTATTTTATTGGTCATTTCTAACTCTTCATGTTTCTCAAAATATACTCAAACCCTATTTTTATTCACTCCTTTGTTTTTCCTTTGTCCTTGATAAGCACTCAAGATTCAGGGACTTCTGTTAATTGAGAAAACAGAGCCATGTTCCCTCAACTTCTGTGTCCTTCCAATTCCAGTAACTAGTCTTCAATCCTAATCTATTTACTCTAATAAATATTAAAATTAGCAATGTTCAAATATGGGCTCTATCCATAAAAATGTGTGTTATGTAGTATGGTGAAGAGCTGGATTGAGCATAGAAGGAGGAAAGCAGTAACTGTCTATTTAATCTGAAGATCTCATGGACCAATTACTGGGAGCATGCTCTTCTTTTTATTTATGGAGACTATGGAGAATGTTGAAAGCTTGACTGAGTTGTCACACAGATGCAACTGCTAAATTTTACAGCACTTTTGGGTATGACAGAGGAGCTGACTCTTAGTGCAGAATTGTCTAAGATAAAGTTAATTTTCTTCATAGTAGCTGGTATAGGGTCAGGTTTTAGATTTGTACTGGAAACCATGTTCATGATATAGGGATGGTTTGGTCATTGCTGAGCACTGCTTATACAGAGTCAAGGCCTTTTCTGCTTCTCACACAGTTTCACCAGAGAATAGGCTGGGAGTACACAAGAAGGTGGGAGGGGACACAGCCAGAACAGCTAGCCACCTGACCTAAGAGATGTTTCATACATACTGTGTGACATCATACTTAGCATATAAATCTGGGGGTGGGAGGGGTAGGTAAAGAGGAAGAGAGAAATTTGAAGTTAGGGTATTTTATCTTCCCAAGTCACCATTACCTATGATGAAGCCCTGCTTTCCTGGATATCTCTGAACACCTGCCTGCCCATGAGCAGTGGTGAATGCATTCCTTCTTTTGCTTTGCTTTGCTTGCATGCATGGCTTTTGCTTAACCTGTTAAACTGTCTTTATCTCAACCCATGAGTTTTCTCACTTTTACCCTTTCAACTGTTTCACCAGTTCTATTGGAGGGAGAAGCAACTGAGTGGCTGTGTTGTGCTTAATTGTTGCCTAGTGTTAAAACTTAACATAGCGTAACATGTGTTCAATAGAATGGAATCATCACATTCTCCCCTTGTTCTGTTCACCACATGGTTGTCCATGCATTCCAGGACATGGTTTGCCTTCATTGCTGGAAGAGGTCATGCTCAGATCAACTGCACTCCTAGCTAATCACATCCCAGTCTGTATTGCAGGTTGGGATTAATCCAACTCAGAATTTCACATCTATCTTTCAGAAATTTAATCCAAGCCTTCTTGGTAAATCTTGCAGCCTGTTGAGCTATGTCTATGTTCCTTCTTTTCAATGTATCTACTTCTCCTTAATGGCTGGAATCATGTGTTGTAAGGTGAATTTGATGCCAACATTCAGATAATTTTAAAAGAATGAATAGCTTTGGATCTAATATAACTTTGGGGTACCTCTATCAAAATCATCTGACAGTAAGGATCTAAGGTATTTATGACCTCCAGGACAGTTTACTCAGTTTTCGTTCATCATGTAGTCCATTTTTCCAGTCCATATTTTACCACCTTCAACCAGTGTGTTGAGAGATCATGTCAGTCATGTAAACCTGTAAAATTTGCTGTAGATGGATGTCCATTGCTCTCCTCCCTTCACTGAGAAAACTATTATATGAGAGAAAGCAACAAGCTGGTTATGTACAACTTAACTTGGAAACTCCAGCCTTTTCAAGATCTCCTTCATTTCTTTCATTTGTGTGGGAATATCTTCCATCTGGAGGAGTTCCACAATTATCCCATGTACTGATATGAGGCTTTCTGATCACTAGTTTTCTGAGTTTTTCTTTTTGCTGTAGATGGATGAAATCTTTTTGCTGCTTTAGTCACCTAGGACCTTCTCTCATCTCTATGATCTTTAAAAAAATAAAACAGAGCAGCTACACAATGTTGAATTCCAGAGATCCTCAGATGCATCCTGTCAAGTCTATTGACATGTACATGTCCAGTGTGGACAGGTGGTTCTGAGCTTGAGCTAGACCCTCCTCTGCTGCTGGTGGTCCACTCTTTGGATCTGTCCTTTTTCTTGATGTAAAAACTCAGGAGCTTACCTGCAAAGACCTAGATAAAGACAGCACTAAGTACCCCAGCCTTCTGAGTGTCACTTGTAACTAACTTGCCAGCCCCATTCAGCATCATGTTGATGTTGATGTTTATGTTTCCCTTGTGCTTCTACCTGCTACTAACATAAGGACAGAAGTATCTCTTGTTTGAGTTTGAACTCCAGCTGAGCTTTTGGTTTCCCAACCGCATCTCTGCATGCTAAGGTAGTAATTTTGAATCCTTCTTTGAATATCTTTCCATCTTTCCTTGTCTCACATACATATTTGTTCCAGTTGTAATCTGCTAATAGCTTGCTGTTTAAAAAGGCTGGTGTGGTAATTTGAGCTTGGCTGAATGCCAGCTGCCCACCAAGCTGCTCTATCACTACAGCTCTTCAGCTAGACACACAAAGTGAAGTATAATGAAGACTTTTGGATTGTGGATTTTGGTTTAAAAGGACAGAGAGAGGTCAATCACAAATTACTCAAACCAGACTCACCTCAGGGAAATTAATTTGATTTTTTTCTAGTCAAGTCAGAGTAGGGCAATAAAAAAAATTAAAAATCTTAAAATACTTTCACTTAGCTCAACCCTCCTTCCCAGGCTCAATTTCATTCCTGATTTCTATACCTATGTCTCTCCCCAAGCAGCATGGTGGGAAGATGAATTCTAGTCATTTCATCACATGTTTCTAAAATTCCTTCCTCCTCACATTCTGTCCCCTGTTTCAACGTGGAATCTCTTCCACAGGAGAGCATCCTCCATGGCCTTCTTCACAGTGAGTCCTTCCCACAGGCTACATTTCAGCACATGATTCTTCAGCATGGGAACTTTCCATGGGGTGCTGTCCTTCAGGGACAGACTGTGATATGTCCTGTCAGCAGCCTGCTCTAGAATGGGCTTCCCACAGGGTGACAATCTACTTCAGCAGTGGAACATCCACATCAGACATGGGGAAAGCTTCTATCAGCTTCTGACAGAAGGCACACCTGTCATCCCCCCACTACCAAACCCTTCCACACAAGCCCAATGCATCTGGTTTTTTGGCATGCCATGGGGATGTATCACACCTGTGCTTTCAGAATGATGTCCTGAAAATCTCAAAGCACTTCTGAGGTTCTTTTTGTGCCTGAAGACAAGCTCCATTTAGACAATTCCTAATAGTTCTTTGAAGAACCTGAAGCTGAAGTCTGCTCTTCTGAAGTCAGAGACCGTTATTACTTTACTTGTCTTTCTCATGCCCTTCAGGCTCTTATCTCAAAAAATGTAGGGCTACTGCAGCCAAAGTTTCTGCTTACAGACTCATCCCCAAAGAGTTCTTGGTTATTTGCAAGCAGTAACTCCAAAAAGGCAACAATCCTTGTTGTCATACTTGACACCTATCAAGAATATACCTTTGATACAGTCCAGAAATGTCACAGATAACCCCCATTTGCTCAAAGTGGTCTCTTACATGGTACACAATCTGTCCTTCTCTTCCATCCCTCCTGTCTTTCTATGAACTGAAATCTTTTCAGTACCTTCTATTTATTCTGAAAAACACTTATAAAACTATTTTTTTTTTTAATGTCTCTGCATAGCTGGAACTGATTTCATGGTTATATCTTTCTTATAAAATCCTTACATGCTTGATCTATTCCTTTATAGTAATATTCAGTCATGTCTTTACTTTCAGTGTTGTATGATTCCTTTTTAAAACATTTTAAAGTCATTCCAGAGCTTATTATAAAGCCATTATGTTATTTCACTATGCCTCATAGCTTTCCTCAGCAGTAGGATATTTTGCTAGTAATTATTTTGTCTTATTTTGTTCTCTCACCTTCTTTTTCCTGCCTAGTAAAACTTATTTGCCATTTTTTGTAATTACCTTTACCCATATTAACTTCCAGCTTGAGAAATTCAATAATTTGCCTCTGATGATCTAAAAACCCCCACACAAACAAACAAACTCCCCAAAAACAAACAAAAACAAAAACAAAACCTCAACAAACAAACAAAAAAAAACCCCACACAAAACCCCAAAGAAACTCACAAACAACAACAAAAAAAAATAATATAGATTTTCCATAAAACTTTTTTCCATTTTATAAATCCAGGCATTTTTCAAGGAGCATTCACACTGTGTGTTCAGATTAGATTTACCTTCCAGCAGATAACCAGATATTTGAAATGATTACTACCCACATGTCACATATTTTAGATACACATATTCACAAAAATTTTTAACATGGAAAAATAAAATTTGTATCAATATGTAAAAACCAAGTAAAATAAGTAAAATAAGGAAAAAACAAGGGTTTACTCCATCTAAATAAAATTAGATTAATGCTTATATATTGTATTTTATAAGTATGATATAATAAGGGATATACCCGTACTGGGTTAAATAAAGCCTGAACTAGACATGCTATAATTCTTTTCATCAGCTAAGGGATTGATTGATTTCAAGAGAGATATTCAATATAGGTTAAAGAAATAATCCAGTGCACTTTATTTTTCTCTATCTCAAATAGCAAAATATTATATCTTTGTTTCATAACATATATCAAACAGAGTCCAAATCTACCTCTTAAAACCTGAAAATAGATTAGCTGATTTTTTTTGTTCTTTTGGACACCAAAAAAATTTTGTAAGTTCAAAAGACATGGGATTTCTTTAGTACTTTAAAACTATGTTTGCTTGAAAATTACATGTTCAGAAGGAACTCTATAAACTGAAGGAAACTTATTTACATTGCCAAAAACAGAACAACTAAGTTAAAGAACATGACAAAAGCTCACCCTCAGGCAGTTCTAGCTTTGATTTTTTCTGCAGGATACACTGAGTCTTACATATAAGTCCTCTCAGTGGAATTAAGGAAGATGATGTATCAAGTTGTCTCATTTTGTCATAGCCCATTTTTTTTTCTGTATTTTTTGTATTTTTCTGTCCATTTGTTTCTGGTATTAAGGGTTTGATTTAGATTTGATTCAAACAGTCAGATTTAGGTGTTTATAAGTGATCCAGGTGCCAGAACTCCTATAACAGTCAAAATGTACATGCACAGTGCTTATCTTCAGCTGTGTCAAAAGTGAGGAGCTAGTCACCCCACTGCAAGACAAATCATGTCCCTGTTGTTGAGTAACCTGAACACAAGTACCTTTTTACCAGTCCTTGCTCTGCCCAAGGCCTTGTGAAGGAGGTTGCAGATATAAGGGACCTGTAGTATTTTGGAAAGGCAGCTAGGTGCCTGGCAGAATATGTCAGAGCACTTTATATATCTCTGGGCAATGATGTTTAGTTGAATGAAGTAAGTATGTACCTTTGATCTATTAGAGTTAGCAGGAAAAAATACCGAAACTCCACAATGAAAGCCCTCCACCTCCACTACTTCAAAGAAAATAAACTCTTGCTGCTTTTTAAGACACATAATTCTTGATGTCTGAAGAAAGAAAACACAAACTTTTTTTTTATATAGAAATTTATTTAAATAATAATAAATATTATTTAAATAAGAGAGATGACTGCATTTTCATTGTTCACACACATACGTCCACCTACACAGATTCACTTTTTTCTTCTAACAAGAGAGATTATGCATCCTATCATCCTGTGTATAATGAATAAGTTACTGAAAATAAGATTATCTTTATTACCTGCAACAAGGTAAGATGTCTATATCCTGACATTGTAATTGAAAACCCGACATGCAAACAGGAGATTGCTTTTATGTGTGCTGTTCCATGTATAGTTTCCAGAGTTGGAGACAATATCATATATTTCAGTCTATTATTCCCGCAAACTCACATCTGGTCCTGCAATTGTAGAAATCTTAAGTAGAAAATGACAGCTCACGGAAAAAGTTGAAATATATTTGGTTTCAAAAACAGTTTTATTGATGACCACAGTTGTTGCACTGTTTTAACTCATAAGACAGTTAAACCAGGGTTACCCCAGAATGGAAAGAGTTTAGGATGGATAGAGTTGTACAAATCCCTGAGGAGAAATGTAGAGGAAGGGGAAGAAGGAAGGAACAAAGAGAGTAGAAAGCAGACAGAAAAAGGAATAAAGGGACTGGCTTCATGTAAACAAATCAGTACACTTCTCAAGTCAATACCCTCCCTGAATCCCATAGTCAGGATAAGGGTATTTCAGGACCACTGAATGCTTGAAGTTCAAGGACATCTACTACTCATTTGATCCAATCCATCAAGGAGTGGAGTGGAGTGGGTCCATATTTCATCAGGAGCAAACCTTTCCATTTACAATCATTTACTTGCCAATCAAAAAAACAACTGATAGAAGCTTCAGGATCCCCTGAAAACTTCCAGAAATGTTCCACCTAACAGGGTGCTTACCTCTGATGCTCTAGGAAAAACTGGAAAAATCAAACTGTTTCATGCAATCTTGTGCAACTAATAGAGAAAAAAGATAGTGTCAATGCATATGTGTTAGTAACTAGTGAGAATCATGGTTAATAAAAGCAATTAGAAAAATAAATCTCTCAATCATACCAAAAAGATCAAACATTACTTTTAATTTGTTAACAGACCTAAACATCTCTCAATTAAAATACTTAAGCAGGGGGTGAGGGTGAGTAAGCAGCAGAGAAGAGGGAGCCATATCTTTTTCTGTACTGTGCAGTGGCAGGATCAGAAGAAGTGTGCACAAACTGTAGTAAAGGAGGTTCCCTTGGAGCATCAGGAAACACTTTTTTTATACTCCACAGGTGATTGAAAACCAGAACAATTTGCCCAGGGATGTTGTGGAGTCTCTGTACTTGGAAATTCGTTCTAACCTTAGCCATTCTGTGATTCTGTGATTAAATTCTGTGTTACTTCAGGCAGAGATGAATAGCTTTCATTAAATTCTTATCAGTTTAAGTCTTTAAAATCCCACAATGTCTATTTATAAACTACCAACTACCACAGTAATTAAACATAATATTTCTTCAGGACGTTTTCAAAATTGATATGAAGTTTGCAACAAAAATACCAACACATTATTTTAACATACCAGCAAAATGACGGTCTGAGTTTAGGAGAGGAAAAGTTTATCTTCTTATGACTTGTTTTGTAAGATCTGTCTTCTAACATAAACACTGGCAGACATTTTCATATATTTCAAGAGACAAATTTGAAAGGTTTTTTTCTGCATCCTTAAAAAAAGATCCTAGTTGGAAAATGCATTCACTGAATGAATTTTCTAATAGCTGATCATACGCACTTGAAAATAAAGGAGTTTTAACCAAGTCTAAAACTAAAATTTCTTAATCAGTATGGTTGCTTATTAACTTCTTTTGCATATTCATGAGGAGTCCAATGACATGGTTTAGGAAGGGGATTTTATGATGAGAACAAATGCATAGAAACTCTCTTGGTTCTTCGAGGCATTGAAATTGCATAATTATTAAAAGAATCTCCAGGAGAAGCAAAATTTATCTTTGGACCGATACTAGTTATTTGGTCTTTGTGATTCTCTAAGATGTTTTACTTCAGTTATGAGACCTCTAATTCATCTTGTGAGACTTCAGAGAATAAAATGTTCACTTCCTTCAGCAATAAATGCTTCACAAAGCCAGAAGACCTACAGAGAGTATGAATTTCAGAGGCAGAAAATTCGTTAAATGTTTTGGTGTTTTAATTGTAAAACCCCCTTACACATTTGAAGTTCTGGTTCTATTTTGTGTATACCAAAATTTACTGCAAATTCACTGATTTTTTTTTAAGATAATCTATATTGGGAAATAGCTTTCATAAGCTTCCCATGGTCTTTTTTATTTTCTTTTATTTTTGAAGGTGAAGTGCTTAGCAAAAGTATTAAGATCTCCAGACAATTGAAAAGGGAAGTTTAAGAAAATGGCAAAGGACAAAGCATGACCAGCAGAATTTTAAATAACCTGCTTTTGTAGAATTCTTAAAAGGACCACATACCCTCATCCACTCCAGGATGAGGCAGGGCAGGTCAGGTTAGGTTTCCCTTGGAAGGGAGGGCAGGGCAACCTTGACTTGTTAGGGTTGGTTGGAGCAGATTTTCTCCCCCTCCCTGGGGGCTGACATTACTGACACTGACACAACATCCAGACAGATTATGGCCATAGGCTGGAGTCCTTTGTGTCATGTTTTTTGGTTTTGATGTTTTACTGGGGAGGTGGTGGGAGTGGCAACTACTACCCTCCTGTGCTGGAATCACAGAAGGTAGCTGATGATGACTATGGGAGAAGTAACACATTGCAAAAAATTCCATCTTATGCTTATTTTATGTCCTTCACTGGTATCTGCTAGGCTGCTTTGATCTGCTCCAGTGGGGTTATTTTCCAACTAGTTTTCATCAGAATTGTTTTATTCTTGGCATATGAAAGTATGAGTCACAAAATTTGACATTTTCTTTGGTAAAACTTTTTGGTTAAAAGTACCCTTGTCTACTCTGCCAAACACATGTACACTAGCATACTGTGCTGCTTAGTGAGATACAGAAGCATATAATTGAGTACACACTTGTTAGGCAGGGATTGCTTAATTAAAGTCAAGCCTTAATTAGGTTTCTTCCAGATGACTCAAAAGGCCCTCATCATGCCTAATCTTATTGATCCTAGCTTAAACAAGTTGTATGATACTTCAAGCCTGTTACTCTTGTTCCTCTGCTCTTTGTTTGATATGCTTTATGTTCTGTATTTGCTGTTACATATATAGGAAAACAGCTTCATATTTTATATTTTATGCACATTTAGGCTTATATTTATACATTTAACCTATCAGAGGATAGTTATGAAAGTGTTGATACGGGCAGATAGAGCAGATAAATTGTGATAAATTGTCATGACAGAAATCACAACAGGTGTAAAGAGGTTTTTCTAGATGACAGTGTTTAAGAGAGTGGAATTTTAATAATACACGCCAGAACTGGAGAGTTATGAGTTGCAAGTATAGACATGCCTATGAGCATGGCAAAGGAATAAGAGGAATAGCAAAGTATAGATTAGAAAATCTAATTAGATTCTATGATTTAACCCTGTGACACAAGACAGAGAAAAGAGAATCTGCAATTAGAATCATAGAATCGTAAAATCTCAGAATGTTATTCTTGGTCTTCCTGCCTGAAATTAACAAGAATGACTAGGGAGGTATTGTTGAATTGCAAGCTTAGAGAATTTGGCTGCTATGAGGTTTGCAGCCTTGATAAACCTGTATTTCATGTACATGCACTCTGTTAGAAGACACAAAATCACAAAGGATAGGAAAATGTATGAGAAGTTGCAGTGACCTGTAATGTCATCTTTAAATACATCAAGTTTTAATTAACAGTAAAAAGATAGCAAAGTGCATGAGAAGTTGCAGTGACCTGTAATGTCACCTTTAAATATGTCAAGTTTTAATTTACAGTATAAGGATGACATTTTAATTTATTTTATATCATAGAAACATGTACACATAAGTGGTCAACAAAGGCTTGTAGAATTACTAAATTGCAGAAATATTAGGAAAGAACTAGGAAACTATGAAAGAAGTGCATGCTTATAAGACTATAACTCATTAAGATAGCCTAGTTCTAATGAGATGAAAATTGGAAGCACTCAGTATGTAGACAAAATCCAGTCCTTATAAATTTAACATCCATTAGTTAGCATGTAATTGAAATTAGTTTACTTTGAAATCAAATGCAAGCTTGCTAAAATGGTGTTGAAAGAAAGAGTATTTAAATATTTTTTAATGTTGTGATGGTGTAGCCAGAAACAATGAAGAGCATTTTACATAAATATGTGAGCAATGTTACTTACAAAAAGGCAAATAAAAACATGTAGTTTCACTTATGAAGCCTGGGAATATATATAACCATTATATATTGCTTACAATAAAAATAAATAAGCATGTTAACAAGTGTACTGGTTTATAAGAAGGAAAAATTGCAAGAAGAGCAAAGAATAGGGAAAGCATAAGGCCTGCTTTGGAATTGGGATTAGGATTTGGAATATGTAGAATTCTTACCGAGCTCAGAAGAAGCATGCCTCAAAAACTAATACCAAGAAACAATAACTGGAAGCAAATTAGATATCATCTCTGGGAAATAGTCTAGAGACAAACAAATAGCTGAGCAAAGGTGGAGAAAAAAACAAGATAAACTCACATATTTGAGACTCGTTTTAACAAAGAAGTCTCAAATTTGATCATCACAAACTACAGCTGAGGCCTGTTGCAGACAGTAGCTCTCAGCGTTGATTTTATGGTGTGGTTCTATATACTTGCTGCTCAATTATGCTATTATGTATTATATATTATAGCTAGACTTGTTAGTTTTTTGCATGTAATACTGATGAAGAATAATCGCTAAGAGCTGACCACCTGCATGAAGTCTGCCACATGTAGATTCATTGAGCAATTGTTTTGTTTTTTTAAATTTTAGACATGCATAATTTGTCAGTCTTCTAAACGCTCCCTTCAGAGCAATCCATAATTTTCTAATTCTGTACACACACATATACATAGTTGTTTATTTCACAGAATCACAGCATCACAGGACCACAGAATACTGATTTGGAAGGGACAAGGATCATCAAGTTTAACTCCAGGTCTTGCACAGGGCCAGCCCCAAAAGTCACACCATGTACCCTAGAGTACTGTCCAAATGCTTCTTGACTTCTGTCAGCTTGGTGCTGTGACCTCTTCCCTGGGCAGCCCATTCCAATGTCCAACCACCCTCCAACTAAAGAGCCTTTTTATAACATTTAGCCTAAACCTTCCCCGACACAACTCCAGGCCGTTTTCTCCAGTCCTGTCACTGGCCACAACAGAGTGTCTGCCATTCCTCTTTCCCTCATGAAGAAGATGTAGATCGTGATGAGGTCCCCCCTCAGCCTCCTCCAGGCTGAAGAGACAAAGTGACCACAGCTGCTCCTTATACAGCTTCCACTCTGGGCCCTTCACTACTTTTGTTGCCCTCCTTTGGACATGCTCTAATAATTTAACATCTTTATTATTTTGTAGTGCCCAAAACTTCCTCCAGAACTCGAGGTGAGGCTGCCCCAGTGCACAGCAGAGTGCAAAAAACCTCTCCCTTTTTTCACTGCCAGTGCTGTGTCTGATGCACCTCTGGACCTGGTTGCCCCTCCTTGGCTACCAGGGCACTGCTGACTCATGGTGAACTTCCCATCAACCAGAATCCCCACCTCCCTTTCCATGGCACTGCTTTCTAGCTTCTCATGCCCCATCCCAGGTGCAGAATCCAGCGCTTTCCCTTTGTAAGCTTCTTGCCACAGATTGTCCAGTTTTCTAATCCATCAAGGACTCTCTGCAGATCCTCCCTGCCTTTGAGGGAGTCAACAATTCTCCACAGCTTTGTATGATTTGTGACCATGCTTAACATTCCTTCAAGTCCTGCATCCAAGTCATTTATGAAGGTGTTGAAGAGCAGAGGGTTGAGGATGGACCTCTGTGGAACCCCACTGGTGACAGGTCACCACTCTGATGTCACTCCATTCACTGTAACCCTTTAAGCCTGACCCTTGAGCCAGCTGTTCACCCACTGCATGATGTGTTTATCAGTCCTGACTGAATGGTGAGATGTTTTACTCTGTCATAAAATTATCAGATAATGCAGTAACTTAGTAATAGCTGGGAGAGCTATTAATTCTTTATCTTATTTTCACTTGTAGTAGTAGTCATGTAACTACTCCTTCCCTTTCTAGCTGTCTCTGTGTACTGAATTTAAGAAGAGGCTGAAGTTACTTTTCCTTAGACCTTTAATAGATAATCAAATTAAGTAAAATGAAATTTAGGCAGAATCCTTGCTTTTTACTTCAAGAAGATACTATTTAAATTCCCTTATTTCTTAGGTTCATTTATAATGCAGAAAGTATGAAGTACTCTGAAGATAAAGCAATTACACTTTTTATGTTATTTGAAATATGTCCTTTCTCAAAATATAATAATGTAGATATAAATAAATAATGTAGAATTAACCTTGCTGATTTTAGTCAGACTACTAATGTTTTCAGCTAAGTAATTTCTGAGGTTCCTCAATGAACTAAGGCCTAAGGAATTTATAATAACACTTGGAATATACTGTCCTGTCAGAATCTGAGTCACTCAATTTCTCATTAATTATTCAGGATTAGTTGCAATGTCCTTAAGTGTTTTAAAAATAAATAATCATATAAAAACAAAATACAGAAAAATGATGATTTAGAATATTCTCCATTTATTTTAGAGTTTGAATGCTGTGCTATATTTAAACGATATTATAAAGCAAATTTCCAGGTTTTGACCTATGTCCGAAACTATGAAAACCTGAATCTTCCTTATCACTCATGGTAGTAACAGGTATTTTAGACATGCTGAATAAAATTGTTAAAATGTGCCCTTGGATTTCTTCATGAATGCATCTGATTGAATACAATCTGTTGCTAGGAAATTTTCCATTGTTCAACACTAATTTATGGTGCTTATTTAAACTTTTTTTTTGTTCTTTTATATTTCTATGTACATTTGAATATTCTCTACAAATGACTTGAAACATAAAAATTGCTAGCAATTTCTGTATTGTTATATAGTAAAACCCCAAAAGAAGACATCCATCTCCCTGGTACAAAAGCAAAAATCTTTAAAATACAAGCAGATATGTCTTTTTAATTTGAATGCAACAGTTTTCAGATTTTGTCTGCTATATACACCTGCATAAGCTTTTTGATTTTACCAAATTTCTAGCCATTACCATGTGTAGACTTTACTTTGACTTTTACTAAGTCCATTGTTCTGAAACTCATAAATTAATTTTCTCAAAATTACTCTCTCTTTACAGATTAATTTTTTTCATTCTTGTCAGAACTGTATCTAGCTGTTTTCCCATCTTCATGATGATCACAGCTGTTTTTCTTCTTCTAAGGACATTTGGATAAGTATATTACTGAGTTTTCCATTGGAGAATCCTGTATAATTTCTCTTCACCCCATCTGTTCACTGCCTGGATGAGTATTTCCCTGTGATGTGAGTTGTAATCTTCACTGGGATATTTCTACAGTCTGGACTATCCCAGAAACTCCATTTCTTATGGATGCACTCTGTCTATAATCAATGTGGAAGCATCTCAGAAAGGAACAAGGTAGTATCATATTTTCTGCTTTAATTTTCTCCTCAGGGCTTTCCACTCCATTTTAATTATAATTTTTGTTGTTATTATGCCTCAATTTGTGTTCTGTACAAAGCAGCTGTTCATGCTTAACAAAGATTGGTTACTTATCATTGTTAATTTAAAGCATTGTTATTAGCCACCATAGCATTACCTATTGTGTTTAATGAGGCTTGAGACAAAGTTTAGTGAAGTCAATAGCAAATTTTCTATTAGGTACAATGATGCAGAGTATGAACTTGAAGTGAATCTTTTTTTTTAATTTTAAATAAACATTTATTATTTGACTAACTTTTAATAACAGTAATAATTCATACAATTGTTAACATAAGTATTTGGGAAAATTGAATATTTTTATGAAAACTGTGTGATTAATGGTTTAGAGCTGCATTCTTTCCAGAGTAAGAACATTAAATCTTATTTTGATACAAAAACTTTTTTTTTTTTAAAGACATTCTATAAACACTAATACCATTAAAAGACAAACAAAAATTCCTCTGCAAAATGTCAGGCTGTTTGAATTGAGTTCCTTCTAAACATCTTGGTAAAAACTGGGATAATAGGGAACAAGATTAATATGACTAAGAAGAGGAAAGAGTAAGACAGGCATTTACTTCTGAAATAATTGCCTGTAACTCTACTATAGATGAAAGAAATATCCAGGCTTTGGTCCAAGAACCTAAGGGATGTTTTTATTCAGTTTTGTTTCTTTGCTTGTTCATTTATTTTACTTTTTATGTTTTCTTTTTCTGCAGTATAGATATCTTAGAAAATTAAACCTCACAAACCTGATCACCTTGATCTCTATGACTAAGAAACATCAAAACCCATAACCATCATTGCTAACTACCAGCATTAACTGTCTGAAAGAACTTCAAGGTCCTCTTTCTAGCAAATAATCCTGTGTGTTATAGTAGAGGAGAAAAGTCTAATTTGTACACAAAAGTACCTTTGCCATCCTTGTACTTTGCATGTTTCTTGTTACAAAATGCAGTATCCTACACAATTTTATTTTGTAAGTTTGGTATGGCTTTTTAATGAATCTTTTATATATTTTGGACTTCTTATTCAGATAGCATTAGGCAGATGAAATTCCTGGTCTATCTGGAAAGCTCAATTGTTATAATTTAATAGCAGTCAAAACTAGATATTGGCTGGACATTTACTCTCAATGATCTTTAGAGACCAACCTATACCTGCTATAGGCTATATATATATATATATATATGCCTAGTTCTCTTCAGTTAAGTGCGAAAAAATCAGGTGTAATGCTGTAAGTGAATAGGCAGCAACAAAAGTTAGCAGAACAGTTGATACATGGGAGTGTGGACAGTATCAACTGTTCTGCTAACTTAGTATTTTCGTGCTAACTTATTAGTGTTTGAGTTTCTCATATTTTGTCACTAGATACTGGGACTTGGGAGACATAAGAAATATTATCAGTAAAAATAGAAGAAAAGAAAACCTGAAGAACCTCAGTCATTGCTGTGTCTTCTATCCCTTTTGGTTTTTTTGCCCCCACCCCTTTCTTTTGTTGCTGGCATGGAAAATTTGGAGAAATAGCCTAGCAGAAACCTCATGCGGTTTGGTAAAAGCAAATGAAAAATCCTGCACCAGGGACAGAGTAACCACATACACATTCCAGGGTGGATGACAAATGTATGGAGGGCAGCTTTGCAGAAAATAGTCTTAAAGTCCTGGCAGGCAGCAAGTTGAGGATGAATTGGAAGTGTGTTTGTGAGATGATAATGACTAAATGCCTGCTATTGCAGTGGTTTTAGCTGTATCAGAAAGAATTATCCAGAAAGAAGAGGAAAAGGTTTTTTTCCCCCTGCACACAGAAGTTCTGAGACTTTTTGAAGTATTGTGTGCTATTCTGTGCTTTATAATACAATAAAAACATTGACAAATTTTAATAAATTTAGTAGAGGGCTAGTGGAACCCTTCAAAGGCTGGAGTATATGACATTCAAAGAGTGGTTCTGATAAATGGATTAATTCAGCCTTAAGAAAATACTAAGGCGGCCCTAATTGTAGTCTTCAGCTAACTGATGGATACCTATAGAGAAGATGGAGCTAAAATCCTCTCTGAGATGCACTTGTAAAGATGAGAGGCTCTAGGTAAAAAAAAGTGCCGAAAGAAGTTTAAAACAGATGTAAATAAAAAAAACTATTGAAAAGTAAGTTGAACGTGTACTGAAATGGGTAGCCCAGAGTAGCTGTGGAAGGTGCAGCCTTGAAGATACTGAAGTTGAGTGGAAAAAGTGCTGAGAATCCTGATGTGATTTTTATGTTTGCCCTCTCCTCTCCTCTCCTCTCCTCTCCTCTCCTCTCCTCTCCTCTCCTCTCCTCTCCTC
>NC_031768.1:45867637-45927672 GCF_001522545.3 Parus major
TCTCCTCTCCTCTCCTCGAGTCTCCTCGAGTCTCCTCTCCTCGAGTCTCCTCGAGTCTCCTCGAGTCTCCTCGAGTCTCCTCGAGTCTCCTCGAGTCTCCTCGAGTCTCCTCGAGTCTCCTCTCCTCGAGTCTCCTCTCCATGCATGAAAGAATTTGCATGCTACACAAGGAGAGGTAATAGTAAGCACATTGTAAGCTTAAGCTTGTAAGCACAAGAGATCTTTCTCTTATGAACATACATTAATGAATTTTCAGTATGTACATACCTACATGAAATTGGGATAGAGTAAACTCTTATAAAGTCTATAAATATAATTTCTACAGTACCAGTCAAACGTAAAAATATATGATTTTTCTCCTAATTACAAAAAATAGTTGATAATATTTGATTTCTATGGTTCTATGGTTGAAAGAAAATCTGGTGTGCATATGTGAAGTCGGATGTCTGTTTTACCATCTGCATTGAAAGGACTGGAAAAGCTGTTCAGACTAGTACAATTAAAGAACTCCTACTGTCTGAACAAGACGGGAAAACAACACTGAATATATTTCATTTTTTATGCATGTGGAAGAAGCATGCACTTTGTTTTGCATAGAATAATTTTGACTATATTTTTGTAGAGATAAACTGCTATCTTTTTGATTTTCTACTCAGTATATTGTACTGTGTAATATTTTGATTACATTTTGTAAGTGACAAAACTTTGTGTAATAAGTCTGGTTATAAAATACTGAGTGTGTTTAGAGGTTATTTTGGAATAGGCTTATGCAAAACAATGTTTAGTAATGACAACTTGTTATGCTAAATATTAACATATGTGTTTTAAAATGGTAATTTAATAACTATTCTCTATTTGAAAATTGTTTAGTAACACAGTTTAAATAGAGACATATGTGCAGGAAGAGTGCTGATCTTCATCTGGGTTTTTTCTTGCATTGGTCTTTGTTTACTTCACTGTGCCTTTTCATTTCTCAAAGGCATATCACAAATGAGATACATAAGAGAACTCCACACTGACACCCTCTGTGAAATTCTTCACTGGATGAGATTATTCAAAGATTAATTGCACTTCATAAAATAAGTTGTAATTTTTGTTTTTCGATTGTTTGAGTTCTATTAATAAGTAATGTATTTCATTAAAGATTAAGAAAGAAATACCTGAAAATTCTCTTTCCAGAATTGCTGATGACCTCTTTTTTTGCTTGAGATATAAGCATTAGATTGCTATCCTCATTGACCTGCCTGCTGCCTTCATTACAAGAGACTATGGTATGTATAAAACTGCTTTCTGACTGGGGTTTCATTATTGTGTTCATTCCTGCGTCTTTTCCTAAATTTTTGCTTATTTTAGCAAACATCTGAGGATTATAGAATCATAGAATGCTTTGGGTTGGAAAGAATCTTTAGAGATCATCCAGTCCAATCCCCCTTCCGCAGGCACCGAAATCTTCAACTAGATGACATTGCTCAAAGCACCTTCCCAAACTTCCAGCTGTGAGGTATCCACAGCTTCTTTGGGAAACCCATTCCAGTGTCTCACCACCACCCCCACTGGAAAAAATTTCCCTCTATCAAATCTAAATCCACTTTCAGTTTAAATCACTACCTTTTGTCCTATTACTACAGGGTCTGTCAAAACATCTCACTCTATCTGCCTTATAAAATCACTTTAAGTATTGAAGGGTCACAGTAAGGTCTCACGAGAATCTTCTCTTCTCCAGGCTGATCAATGTGCTGTCACCCAATCTTTCTTTACAGGACATGCATTACAGCCTTCTGATCATTTTTGTGCCCCTCCTCTGGGCTTGCCCTAACAGCTCTGTATTCCTGGTGCTGGATTCCCAGGGCTGGAGTCCGTACTGGTGGGTTGTTGCAAGAATAGAGTGAGAATCATCTCCTTCAGTCTGCTGCCTACACTCTTTTTTTGTGCAGCCCAGGATATGGTTTGCTTTCTGGGCTGCATGTGCATGTTGCTGGTTCCAGGTTTTCATGTACCATATACATATACCATGTACTATAACATCTTCCTTGGTATTGCTGCTCTCAGTGTGTTCATCACCCAGGCTGGACTGGATTACCCTGGCTCAGGTGCAGCACCTTGCACTTGGTCTTGCTAAAATTCAAAAGGTTCTAATAGGCCACCCCTCAAGTCTGTCCCCTCTGGATGGAATTCCTTCCCTTAAGTATATCAAATGCACCACTCAATTTATTGTTATCTGCCAACTTGCTGAGTGTGTACTTCATCTGTCACTGATTAAGATACTAAATGGTATTGGTCCTGCTACAGAGCCTTGAGGGACACCACTTGTTACTAGTTTCCACCAGGACATTCACCTACTGACTGTAACTCTCTGGCCACAGCCAAAGCGTCCATCAATCAAACTCATATTTCTCTACTTTAGGGCTAAGAATGTTATGGGGACTGTATCAAAGGCCTTAGTGAAGTCCAGGTAAGTGACATCTATAGCTCTTCCCTTGTCCATTGATGCAGACCCTGCACTCTAGAAAGACAGAAAGACAGAATGGTCAGGGATGACTTGCCTTTGGGGAAGCCATGTTGGCTGTGTCAAATCACCTCCTTTCCTTCCACGTATTTTTACATTCCTTCCCACAGGATCTGTTCCAGGAATTTTTTCAGCACTGAGGTGAGGCTGATTTGTCAGTAGTTTCCAGGATCCTCCTTCATCCCTTTTTTTCAAATGTGTACAATATTCCCTTTCTCCAGTCACTGGAGACATGGCTTGACTACCGTGACTTTTCAAATATAATGAAGAATGGCTTGGCAAGTACATTGGCCAATTCCCTCAGGATCCTGGGATGCATCTCATTGGGTCCTATTGACTTGTGTCTATTCAGGTTCCTCAGGTGGTTTCAAACCAAGTCCTTTTCCACAGTGACACTCTCCAACCTCTTGTTCCCTGGTCTGTATGGGTTTGCCCCATCCCAGATGCAGAATCCAGCACTTGCCCATGTTAAACTTCATGCAGTTGCTGACTGCTCATCTTGATAATTTGTTGAGGTCTCTCTGCAGGGACTCTCTGTCCTCAAGGAAGTCCACAACTCCTCTCAATTTAGTTGCTGGCAAGCTTATTTAGTAATCCTTTAAATTCTGTGTTCAAGCTGTTAATGAAGATATTGAAGAGCACAGGGCCATAGATGGAGGAGCCCGGTGAGCCCCATGATTGACTGGACACCAGCCTGATGTTCCCTTTGAGCCAGTTGCTCATCTCTCACTTAACACAGTTATTTAGCAGGCCTGCACTTTTTGTCCAGAAGGATTCTCTAAGAGACAGTATCAAAAATTTTGTTGAAATCCAAGATTATATCTACCAGCTTTCCTAGATCAGCTCAGTGGGTTGCACTGTCATAGAAGGAGATCATGTTCAACTAGCAGATCATGTTTAGCTGTGACTTATGGCTGCATTGTCCTCCAGGAGTTTTTCAATACCTCCCTGAATATTCTCTTCAATGATGTAGGCATTTTAGAAGATTATAGTTTCCTTAGACATTCGTCTTCATATGGAATGAATAGATTGGCTGAAGCACATAATTCTCTCCAGTTACTGTAGAGGTAATTCAAAAATTTTCTTGTTGGACTTCCAGATGGGGTTTGCCAAAATCCTGTTTTTCATCTGCCAAACTTGTACAAGTGATGTATCTGTGCTGTACAAAATTGAGATTTTTGGGCAACATTAAATTACTACAATTAGTCAAATGTATCATGTCCTGCCTGCTTTATGTGTTTACTTCAGTGTGAGCTGAATATCTGCCTGAATTCCGTTATACTGACTGGATCCATTTGCTCTGTAATGAGACCTTACCAACTCACATGGTGGTACTTAACACTCAGTCACCTGCTTGCAGACTTGAATTTAAATGTGTGGAGTCTCAAGCTGACTTTTAGAGATTAAATTAATTACAAGTAGCTTTTGAATGGGTGAATGCCAAGTTTATAATATCATTGTGCAGAATACCAAAGCAACACAAAATTAAACAAGTACATTAATGTCAAGGAAAAAAAAAAGAACCCAAATATCAATTCTTTGACTGTTAAAAGGGAGGGTGGGGAGAAGGAGGGATGTGCAGTTTAAACCATGGTTTCCTTTCCCCCTTTTGCATTTGGGATTTTTTTAAAACTACTCTCTACTTGCATAGAAACTATTCTCTACTTGCATAGATCTGAAAAATATCCTCAAACCTGTATTTATCTGACTCCTTAAAATTTCTTTTCACGTGCCACAAATATTAAGTAGAAAAACTCCACTGCCTTGTAGTCTCATACTTGCCTGATTTCAAAATTTTTGCACTGTACATAAGTTCTTTATTGTTCTTAAGCAGAGACACATGCAAGTAGTTTGCTTCTTAGTGGAGTAAAAGTTCATAAATAAAGCCCACAGTATTATGAAGCATGACATAGAAAAAGAGAGAGCTCATTTTTCTTTTGTGTTAATCCTCTCCTCTGAAGACAAACTGAAATGGAAAATATTGTGGGGTGTTTGTTCATTTCTTTGTTTTTTAAATTGAAATATCTTCTTAAAATATATTAACCAAAATTGTAAATTGCTTTTAAATATGCTACACTTGTTTTCCTTTACCTTAGAAGTTTTTTATTTAATAAATAAAAGATTAGTAAAAGGCAAAATTTCACATTTTGTTTTGTTTTTAATTTTAAATAAGAAATGGATTAATCTCTTTTTTTTTTTAACAAACACTTGAGGAAAAAAAAATCAGCTATTAAATGTAGAATAAATTAAATTTATATTATTGGGAAATAAGTGAAAAGTTGTTGTGGGCAGAGGAGGCAAAGGAAATGGTACAGAGAAGGTGAACATCATGCCTGATGGCATTTTCACTACGAGAGCACAGCAGTTACAAATGACCCAAGCTGTACCCACTTTATGGAGTCCCTGACAGATGAAAATTCAATTTTGGCTTGTTGTTCAACCCCTTGCAAAATCACTGTATTAGGTAGATACTGAAACAGAAAAAAAAAAATGCAGTAAAATCCATCTGTTCATCTCAGTTTCCCTAACTGCTGGAGACAGAAAACTTCCCCCCTTCTTGTGCTTTCCCCCTTCAGTCAGTCATTATGTATAGGAGAGCTGAGATAGCACTGTAAATTGAAAAACTGGAATGCATACTCTATAAATGAACCCTAGTTCTTTAACTGTCAAACACTCTAGATCTCCATCGTTTGCATTCAGAAGTTGTTTTAGAAGTTGTAAATTTGGGCTTTTCACGGCTAAGATGGTATCAGACTAGTTGCTTGCTCTTTTCTTTCTTTCAGTGATCTATTTTCTTTTAGATAGCTCTCTTGTAGCTGTTTTATGTGGCACTATTTCCAATTTATGAAGCACATACATTCTGGGAAGTAGACAGCTCTGCTTTGAATGTAGATGGATTACCTGAGGATCAGAGCTGGTAAAGAAACATTTTTACTGCAGTTATGAACAGATTGGCATGTTTTGTCAGAGGTTTTCTTAAACCCAGGGCTTAAATATATCCAAATTCTAAGTACTACTATATTACTCCTAGGATTAGGAGCAGCTCCTATGATAAGATTTTCCTTACTTATTAGGGAAGAAAAATATTATTTTTTTTGTTACCCTCAATATACTGCAAAGTAGAAATTACTTTTTCCTTTTTTTCATTGATTTAACTCCTGAGTAGTGTTCCACTGTTCTATATTGCAGTTTTACCTGTCTATGGGTTTTACATTTATTGTTTTTTATTGTCAGTACTTCAGTGTACTTTTTGCTTGTTTTGAGCACCATTTGCATGTGAGAGAACATTCAGAGGCTATGCTTATTATATTCACCACATCCATTTATAAGATCTAAAATAGGACCCCTTTTACCTTGGTGAAGCAAATTAATTATTGAGTTATATTAAAATCTGTCTTACTTTCATGACATTTGGGGTTTTTTTTCTTCATTATTTGACAAATAAGTCAATGAGGCTCCATAGTCTTCCATGCTGGTATTAAGGTCTGGAAAGTAAATTTTGCCTCTATTCTTTCATATGGACTTTCATCATCATTCTGCAGGTTCTCCAGGGTAATTTCCAGGGTAAATTCTTAGCTGCTTCTTTTTGAAACACTCATTTCTTGTATGCTTTCTTAACACTGAGAACTCATATTGAAATATCTTTTTGAAGCATATGGATATTTAGCCTTCAGGATTAAGGTAAATATTCCCTTTTCTTAAAATGAAATTCCAAAGGGAAATTAAACTAAACAAAACATATTTGACTTGTGGAACAAAACAGACTGTGTGACATAAGGATCCTTTGCTTCATTTAATATTTTCATTTCAAATGAAGTACTGCTGCATTTTATGTTGGTCATGAGAATACCATCCAACATCAGCATTAGAAAACTGAGGCTGAAAAATAGTAATTTTATTATTAATACATAATCAGAAAAAGAACCCCAAAGCCTGAAACCATAACAAACATCAACAGACAAAGTTTATATTAGGATTTGTTCTTAGGGTTACACCACTTTTGCTTAATATCTTACATCAGCTGGATTCATTCAAGTGTATTAAGGATATATATTTGCTTCATTACTCTCTTACTCTATAGGAATATAATTTTATGGATGTTGATACAAACATTGCTTTGAGTATTATATTATTTATATGTCACAATTTCTTAACCCTTAAAGTGAAATTATTGTAAATAAAAGAAATCACATCACACACAAGAAATATCCCGAGGCTGAAATCATACATTATGCAATGCTTCATTTCTGTTTCAGACAAGAAGTAGAGTGGTATCTTGTTCTTCACATTTTTCTCCTCAGTCTGTCTATTTCAGAGCCAATGAGACAAATAATAATATCAAATTATGAATAAATGAATGAAGGACTAAGAATGGGACTATCAGTTTTTGACGTAATTCTTTGCTGTTGATATATGCAGTTAAAAAAAAAATCATGTAATTCATGAAAAACAACAGTCAGCAAGCAAAATTAATCCCAGTACCTTTTGTCAATGCATTCGTATAACAGACACACACACTCGTATAACAGCTTCACACACAGTTCATTAGAGAAGTCCTCCCTTGAATCACAAGGCACAGAAAGGATCTCCTTGCTTCCCCCCACCTTCTCAGAGAGGAACCTGGGTATGCCTGGATCCAATCTTAGCTGATAGTTTGTGATTGAAGGATTACATATGTGCAATTAAACCTTTATAAAACTTTGACTTTCAGGATCAAAAATAGCAAAACAAACGCTTTTAATTTTAATAAATTATTTATTTAAACTGATTTTGATTATTATTATACTAAAATATCTTAATCATAATTATTTATTGCACCATATGGATAGCTATAACTGTATTGCACTATTTTTAAGTAATACTGAAGCAATTATATCAGAGCTAATAAACCCCCACAATTATTATATAGGTATTTATGTTACTCACCCATACTATCATACCCATACCCCAAGAAAGGATATATTAGGATAACCTAACATTAAAGTGTGGGACTGGGCTTTTGTAGTATAAAGTATGAAGTGATTTACTTTAGTCATGTGTCGGCTAAGCAGCTTTATATCAGTTATCAGTACAATTACACATTGGTTCCTTTTTCAGGTGTTTTATCAGATCTGACACATCTTCAGTGATGCCAGTTTTTATGAGGAGACACTGTTCTTCAGGGTTTTTAATTTTGAGGTTGATGAGTATGGCTCTTATCAACATTGTTCAACAGCAAAAGCAACATGACACTTCCTTTTGCGTTCACCACTGATAGCTTTGCAAAAGGGATATTTGTCAAACTGTATTATCTCCACTCCAGACAAAGCATCCTGCTACAACTGGGTGCAGGTGTCCAGGTGTTGGCAGTGGTGGCAGGAAGACCTCTGTGTGGAGCAGCCAAGGCTGCCCCAGTCTGGACATAGCCAATTCCAGCCGGCTTAATTGGACCTGCCATGGGGCATGACTGAGCACCTCAGCCATCCCTGTGGCATTTCAGTGATATTGGGCTTAAGAAAGGGTAAAGTGCTGTGCAAGTAGTGAAGAGCAACTGAGATGCAGCCCTGTGAACTCTAGGTTCAGGGGAGGGGATGAAGGTGGTCCAGACACTGGAGAAGAACTTTCCTGCAGCCCGTGGAGGACTGCTGTGGAGCAGGTGGACACACCCTGTAGGAAACTGCAGCCCATGATGAGCCCATTCTGCAGCAGGCTCTCTTTTTCTCCTGTTTTTCTAAAGAGAGGGAGTGGGAGAGCAGTTGTGTGGGTGTCTGGCAGCCAGCCAAGATCAGCCCACCACAGTCAATTTTCCTTCTATGTCAAGCCCCAGAAATATTGGTGTACTGCAGGGAGTGTTTATTCCCTCCTGACATCCCTAATTAAAATTAAATAGTATGCATACAGCACTCAAGCCTGATACCATAGAAACTGTCAAAACTCACATAATTATTTGGTGTGGATTTCATCAACAATCCTGGTTCTACTTCCTCTATACCCAATTTATTGCATTCAGGGCTGTTAGTAGACATTTTAATGAAAATATTTCAAGACTTGAATCTGACTTTTCTCTATGTTTAAGCTGGATACAGACCTCTGCTTTTCTTTAGTTTTCATAGATTTCCTCAGCTGCACATTTTCATACACCTGCTGTTCTTTGTATTTTCAACACTTCCCTACCTCTCCATATTCTCTCTACCCACCATTGTCTTCTTCTCAGATAAAATAAATATGTCATAATGTAACATTCATTACAATTCTGTAATGCAGTAATGAAACATTAGAATGTATATAGAGAATGTTATTTTCTTCCTTTTATAACTGTTAGGACCCTTTTTTTTTAATCATCTATCATCTCCACACAAGACCTAGTCTCACTCCTATGAACCTAACCCCTGATGATAAGACATATTTGGCAACTGTAATGTTCTAGTTACCATGAAAAAATTAATACTTATATTTCATACAATCTTTTCAATGCCACACTATCCACGCACTTAGTCTTTCTGCATCAATCAGTTACTTTACCTGCTATGTCTCTTTTAAGACAAAAAAAACCACCAAAGCAAATCCTCACATCATCCTACCTAGTCAGGCTATGAAAAACAAAGGGAACTTTTGCATTTCTACTGCTTATAATACATAAGGAGTACAGTTTTGTCATGTCTGCAATATTCGGAAATTTTTTAAGTAGGAATCATTCAAAACACTAGTCAACTAAGTCCTCAGTACAATGAAGGGTAGTTACCTTCAACTTCTCTTTGCTCTAAAAATTCTGAAAATATAGTTGAAGTCTTTTCCCCACCTGTTTCTTGTTTCAGACAGTTCCACATGAAAATAACAGGGGTTTCATACTCTTCTCGTCCTTCAGGCATGTATTCAAAATCTATAAAACTTTTTTTTTTTTTCACTCTAGTAATATTAGAAAAAACTTTTGTTCAGGGGGTAATATAACCAATTTATTTCTCTGGAGTAATGGAAGAGGTAGCTTGAAGTCCTACCTGTCTATTTTTGGTCTTATCAAAATCTTTACAAGTCTAACCAACAAGTTACTATTACAGTTAAAATGGCACCAACACAGTTGAAACTGTATGTAGGTAAAATAGATACATACATGTGTTTTAAATGTGTATGAGTTTTATTTCTAATTAATAAACACCTGTGTATATATATGTTATATAATTCCTGTTATCAATGTCTTGCTCTGTTTTCATCCCTACGCTTCTACCTTCCTTGTGGTGGGTCTTACAGTTTGTATTTCTTTCTGAGAAGGATCTGTATGGGAAGTCACAACAGCAGAAGTCCTTTGCTGGGAGTTGTAGTTGATTCCTAAGGTTTCTTCCACACAGTCAGCTCTGCCTCAGGCCCTTTTAATGTGTCTGCTAACAAGTCAAACACATTGCCAGTTTAGCAAAGCCTATTGCAAGTAAATATTTTATAATATTAGACCATTCTAAATAGATATATTTATATTTAAACAGATATTTTAAAATAAATATAATCAAATTTCTGATAATTTGCATCTGCTTTTAAACAAAGCATAGTGATAGCAGTCTTCAATCTAACAAGCTTCAGCAAACTCTCATAGCAATAATATTGGTCCAATAAAAGTAAGGGATCTCCAGAAGTGAAATTACTTGTTCTATGAGAATTTCAGTAAGTTTTTAAATTAATATCCTTTACACTTCAGAGCTACTAAACATCTTTAATCCCCACAAGTGATCTTGTGGGGACAAGACAATACTTCTGTTTTGTTGTATGCAGTTAATGTATATAATTTTATATATGGCAAACAAAAACACAATTTCTTTTTCTTGTGTATTGATAACAAAGGTTTTGATTAACTTTTTAAATAGACATTTGACTGACAAGTCAGATAGTTTTGTTTATACTATCTCCTACTGTGTACTTAGAACATAACTTAGATCAGAGTTAAGCAAGTTGTTAAGTCTCAGAAAAAAATTAATATTCAGAATTCAATCTTATAATGGAATCTTGCTTAAGCTTCATTTACAGTATTTTTATCTCTGTTTTCTATTAAAATATTTCAGAAAATGACAATTTTTAGCTGTGTTTGGAAAAAACATATATTTTCTTTAAACAGAATACTGCTTACCGAGTACTGAAGCAAGCAATTTTAAGACTTCTGAAACTAATAAATACTCCCCTTCTGACAGATTGAATTTCCATCTGTAAGTACCCAATTATGTACGGAGTATTTATGACTGCAGGAGCATCCTAGCCTGGCCTTGCAGGCCAGCAATCTTGTTAGTCATGAATCAACATTATGTCAAATTGTTCAGTTTTCAAATTATTCTCTCCTCTAATTTAACCCTTTGTTCTTCTCATTCCTGATGTAAAGAATCAATTTTTAAGGAAATAAAATTTTTAGGAAAATATAAGGAAATCAATTTTTAGGAAATAAAGTAATAAGAAGAAACAGTCATCAAAGTAGAATTCAGAAAGTATTCTTAAAATTATGATTATGAGCACACACATGTTTGTATGCATGCATAACTTAGGGGCTTTTTATATAGTAATTTTATACCTGAACTACTTGAGACAGGGTCTTCTAGTGAAAGGAATGGTGGAAGAGAGATAATAGATTTTGAATTAATGAAATATATGAGATGTGAGGGAACTAATGGATGATCCCACAGAATAATAAACACAAAGTGTCAAAATTACACATGAGAAAATGAGAACTGCTACAGAAGACTGTTGAAGAGAATAGTGATCCCTTTTACAGGTGTTCCTCAAGGGCAAATATTGATTAAACAGTCTGTGGAACTTGTTAGTTCTTAAGTAATTGAATAATTCATTTTAGTTTTTCTTTTACACTTACTTAGACTTACTTTACACTTGCAATTTAACTGGATAATATAATAAGATTAATATGATGAATATAAGAATAATCCATTGTTTGTATATTTTTTCCCAGTTATGCCTGCTTAGCAGTACAATATCTAAATTCCCACCCTTGACCTAATGGAAGAAATAACAGTACCCTGATTTCTGTATTTGAGCACATTCCATTGTACTTTGTGTAATAGAATTGCTTGCTACTGAAGGAAGCAAAATGCAGTAATCAATCCAAAATTTAATTTCAACAAGATTTATGTCATATCTCAAAGAGGCTCAGCAAAGAAAATGTGTTTTGTAGTAGAAAGGGTACATCCAAATGTACAAGTGTAAATATATCTGATTTTAACAGGGACTATTTGACAGCTTTTTTTCCGAGAAAAATAGAACACTTCTAAATCTAAGATTCAGCCTCAGAGAAATTAATTTTTTTCCTGTGAATAAGGATTATTTTTATGTGAAATAATACTCTCACAATACTCTCCCTTTAAGGACTCCATGGCTATTCCAGCTTTATGGTTTTGAAACTCTGTTATTCAGAGAAAATAAAAAAAAAAGAAAAAAGAAAAAGGAAAAAAGAAAATAGAAAAAGAAAAAAAAAAGAAAAACAAATAAAAAAAAAAAAAAAAGAGAGAAAAAAGAAAACGTTTTTTTCTCCTTGACAAACAATTTAGTTCAGAGGAGATTTTGTAAACTGAGCTGGACTGGCAGATGTGGGCACAGAAGTTCCAACTATTAGAAAGCCTGTATTAGTACTTTCATAAGTAACAAATTTCATATTTTTTACAGACTCTTTCTACCTCTCTGCTCCTGTACTTTTTGCCAGTAAAATTTCTAGAAAAAAATAAATTGTTCAGACCTTTGTTTCTGAAGCTGATAGAATGAAATCTCACAACAATTCTCTTTTAAAGGATAATTTGTGAACTGCACAGATAATTTTGCAGCTAATTCTGTCTTCAAGTAATTTTTCTGATTTCAAGAATGTTGATTTGGAATCAAGATGTTTTTTCAACAACTAAATGTCCTATTATACACATTCAACGGTACATATGCAGTTGTATTTGTAATATGATATACTTTTATATGCATATATTATATACTAAGACAAATTTTAGTATGTGTGTATACAGTTTATTTTTCATATAATAGCTGTTCATGCTAGAAAATATTTTTTCGTGATTTGTTTCCTGCTTGCTTCAGTGACCAATGGTGTAGGTGTGTGTTTCCACAGTCAGTGGAAATAAACAATTATTCTAAGAAAAAGTAGAATTCTGGCAAGAATTTTAAATAAGGTCACCTATGTTATAGAAGTGATCATTTATTTCTACCAATTTTAAAGCAACAGCACAGCTACATATGATCACATAAGTCCCAGGCTAGATATCTGCCACATCAAATCAAATACCCTTCCATAACTTAAAGTATGTGTCCATCTACAGGCACTTTTCACTTTTAACATGTACAACCTGTAATTTCACATGTTGTCTGAAAGTGCACTATTTTTAATTTTGGCCAAACTCATTCATTCCAAAAGGTTTTTTTCAACAACAATTTGAAATGTAACTTGAAAAATATGAAGGATTTAAGTCACTTAATCTTCAAATAGATCTTAAAATATAAGAAATATAAGTCATGTTAAATAGTGAGATGCCCTGAAAAAACTGGTTCTTATCAAAGTTGCAGTGTAAAGTCTGTAATCAGGAAAAAAAACAAACCCCTTTAATCTCATTGTTGTGCACTGGACCAAGATGTCTTAAATATTTCCTTCCAGGGAGCCCACTCAAGTGGGCTTGGTGGGTGATGTTGTATCTCTGGCAACAGTTTTATATTGCATTGCTAATAAAATGTCCTTTGTACTTTTAACCACTTTGGGGTTACAAATAAAGTGCAGTTCATGTCAGAGAAAGACTCCATGAAAAGCTGAAGCTCTTTTTTAGTACTTTTCATGTGTTTTCTGGACTTTCTGTTTCAGGTACACATTTTCACTATACTAGCCACAGTACTTTTATGATAGAGCTCAGTGAAGCATGAGCCAGACAGCACCTATTGATCACATAATTTCATCTCTGTCTTACTGAACATTGCTGTATTAAAACAAAACAAAAAATAAAAGGAGAAATAAAGCCCGCATCATGGAGAAAGGAAAAGAAAATCATCTTCTGCTTCAATATCTTCTTCCGGTCCGTATTCTACTTGAAAAGAAATTGAAACTCAAGTTACATGGATTTATGTTATACCTCAGGAATGCTGGTAGTTTAAAAACAAAAAATCATAATGTTTTCTAACTGCACAGAACCTTCTTAGCTAAAACTAATACCAAGAGTGTCTCAAAAATAGTTTGTTTGCTCAGCATAATAAGGTAAATTTTCCTAAATTGAATGGAGACATTAAATATTCGGAATTCACTAAACATAAAATCATATAAAGGGAAATATAAAAATATTAAAACATTAAAGTTATTTGAGTGAAAAAAATCTTTATTGTAAGACAAAATCACAGCAATTAACATAATGACAGCAATCTAATTAAAATGAAAATTTATTATAAGAAAGTATGTGGAAACCATTAGTGCAATCAGGCTTCAAAATTAATATTATTACTTATAAAAAAACTCAGCTTATCTTGTCTGGCTGTTACATTGTGCCTTAATATCTAGAGATTCCTGGTTTGTGTGGCTACCAAAAACCTCCTGTATTCATAATATTTTTCCTCTCATTTCTTGTTTGATTTATCATCTGTTGTTCCAGAATGTGTAAAAATTGCTCAAATGAAGAGCAACATCTGGAAAAAAACAAAATTCTGCCACAGAACATGTTATATATAAACAAGTTTTATAGGTATAGTCAACTGCAAAAACATGAGTAATATCAGCCTACTCGGTTCAGCCTCTAAACAAAGACTTGATTCTTTCTGGAGTCTGAAATGTTGCAAACGTAAGTGACTTCCCAAAGAATGAAAATCAGTGAACAAGATATCAACAAAAGTGATTATATCAGATTACTTAGATGATCTTCATGCACTTAGAAAGACATATAAAGGGCAAGTTGAAAGGGTCTACACACTCACCAATTTTAAATGATCCATAAGAACTCCAGAAATAAGCATTATATTGACAGCATAGATATTTTTACTGCAATTAGGACATTAAACCAGCTGAAAACACCTACCAAAACAATTTATAAACTAGATTTTAGCTCCTTGGAGACAGCTAGTTTACAAGAACTTAAAAAAACCCCGAAAACAAAAAACCTGAAAATATAGTACAATTTAATTTGAAGATAAATCAAAAAATGAAATATTATGTGTAATTGTTTCAGAATAGACTAGGAAGAAAAAAAATACATCAAAAAATGAAGACTATTGTAACATTTATTCCATATGTGTAAGTCTAAAAATTCTTGCTTACAAATGAAAAATTGGATACATTCTTTGACATTAATATAAAAATCTATATTACTGAACTGCTGCTTACCTTCATTTACCTATTTGTCATAGTAAATTAATGGGAAAAAAGATCTAAGCAAGAAGAAACTGTTAGACAGGAATTTATGCAATTAATATAATATTTGTCCTGAAAACAGAATAAAATTATCAGAATAACAATAAAAAAATAACAGAAAAAAATATCTTCCTATCATTCATAAACTTTAAAGATTTTGTGTTAAAAAGCATTAGCAGGAGTAGGAAAAAAACTTTTTATACAAAATAACATGTAAATCATTCTTTATATAGACCCATTAGGAGGAATAAAAAGTAGTTCAATAAAGGACTCATCCCCTTTCTCCAACAGATAGGGAAATTTTTATGGGAAAACCTGCAAAAGTATTTTAAAATCCTTGTGTTATCAGTGGAAAGTATTTTAAAATTTGTCTTCTGTTTAAATCAGTAGAAAATGTTTGGTATATACTGACAGATGGAAGAGTAACCACATTATGATTTCCTAGATATTCTGATAGCAGTGTTTATTAATAATAAATGTCAAAGATAAGTTTAAAGATGACTTGCATAAACCTGAAAAGCATCTTATCTGCTATATTTTTCTCTAGAGTCTCTTATTCAGTCAGAGTATCAATATTATGTTGCATGAATTTAGGAGTACTTTTAAAAATAATTAATTTAAAATCAAACCATAGGACCGGTACATACTCTGAGAAGACAGAGAAATGCATACCTGACCAACCCTAATCAGTTTTTTCAATATATACTTCAATAAACTTGCATTAGAAATTAGTCAGTACTCTAAAACAGTTCTATAACTTTGATGGGTTTTATCCAGATAAATATTTTGGACAAATTTTTCCATATGATATACAATTAATATGGATATAGTTATTAAAAAAGCAGCATGAAAGCCAACCCTTTTTAAATACTTTTTAAATAAATTTTATGATCGTCTCACACTGCGTCAAAACACAAGAAGATTCTCACTGCCTCCCACATGCCAAGACCTTTTGAAGTTTGAATAATCTCACTTATGGAAGAAGCAGTAATACATATTTCTCCTTCACTGGATAATCTATGGGTTATAATAACCTTTGCCACTAAAACTTTTCTTTTAGTTAAGCAAATTTATAATACACTCCACCACTCAAGCATTATTTTGCAGATATATTTGAGGAATCATTCATAGACCTATATGATCCATTGATCCACTTGTCCATACCCATGATGCCATTGGTCACATCAATATATAGCCACCTAAAAAAAATAAATAAGTTATTAGAATATAATTAATTATAAGCATTATAATTTCAAAGAAGGATCAATAGGTAATCATAATTCTAAGTATCAATTCCTTTGAAAACATGCCAAGTTCTAAATACAGAATTAGTGGATGTGGTAATTTTGATTGTTCATTTTTCTACAGGTTGAACTGAGGTCACAGAGAGAGGATTTTTTTAATGCCATTTATTTGACCTAAGTTTTTACTTATCTAAGTAAATAATCTAATATTAAAGTAAACAATAAATTATTTATAATATTATTTTAAAAATAAAAACTAAATTCTTAAAATCTTGTACTATCTATTAATCAAGTTTTATTACATATTAGTAATAATCATGTCTTATATTACTGTGAAATATTCGGCCTCTTGGAGATAATGGATAAATTTTCAGCCTTCATTGTGAAGCTGTAAATATGTAAACACACTTTTCTAAAGAGTGATGAAATTTAACACGTCTGATAACCTGGAAAATTCTTCAAATGCACAAAAATCTATCTATTTTGTGTCCTGATTCATATCTTTATTTTAATGGTTAGGTTCTGTTTGTTGAGAATAAAACATTTATCACTTCTCTTTCAACCACATAACATCTGATATGAATTCTCAGGGAAAAGAAAACCAAAAAGCCTAGCTAAATGGAATGAAAAACGTATTCAGATAAATAATTTTTGTTGCTATTTTAAATTGCAGTAAGTAAGGGCAAGAGCACTAGGCCACCTGTAGCAACACAAGAATGGATAAATGTCTTCTCTTGCAGAAGTCATGATTTCTGTTATGTCAAAAGACATAACATAGCATCCCATACATGTCAGGAAGCAGTAGGCAATAAATTTATGGGTAGGTAATAAATTATTAATAACTCCGTAGAGTAAATGGATGATAGAAAAAGAAATGTGACAGGGTAATATTTATCTTGGAGCATATTTTGGAGAAAGGAGAAACCTCTTTTTCTGCTAGCTTGCAGTTGTTTATATCCTTTGCCTCATTCATTCTCTGTGTTTATTCTATTTGCATAGTGGAACCTCAGCTCCTTTATTTCTGAGTGGGGCAACAATTGGAAACAAACAAATGTAAAATATCTTCTAAAAACGCCAAGGAATTGTCATCACATATATCTGTCTTGTATATATGCTGATATATTAGGAATACCATGATTCCATGTGTATACTGTATCAAACACAACCAAAACTTTTAGGCACTGATACCTGCAATATTAGCCTTTTGCTTTTCTGTGCAACACCTTTTTGTTATTATTTAAGGATCATCTTGCTGTGCATTGTCTTCATAATCCCTTATCAACTCCATTGTCTTCATAATCCCTTCTCAACTCCATTGCTCCCCTCCATTGCCATTCATAGTCAGTTGGATTCTTGGATTTGAACTGGTTTAGAACTGGTAAGAAAACTGCCCTTATTCCCTCATCCCTTTTCTGTGTACTCCCTCTCACTTCCTCCTCTCTGAGGAAAGTGCTGCCTGCAAGCAGTGATGCTCTGTGAACCAGGAGAGGAGGAAAGTATTGCATCTGTGAGGAAATCAAGTGAGGGAGAGGTACAGTGGTGGATCAGAGCATCAAAAATGCCCTGTGGCAGGGGGTGAGGGAGGCTTGTAAACAACTTCTGCAACACGTGCTGTGAAGTCCCAAGGAGAGAGTTTCAGTTTTCCATAAATGTCAGGGCTGATGATGCAATACATTAATAAAGGAGCAAGACAGACTCCTGTATTCTCTTACAACCCCCCAAATTTACCCCATCACGTCCTCTAAACACTCCTTTTGTTTGCGTTAGGATTTTTATTATCTATATTTTCACAGATTAAAATGCAAACCCTCATATTTCTTAATCACTTACTCCATACATTCACTATTGTAAGTTTCATCATGACAAAACTGAAAAAGCCCAATGTAAAAAAATAAAGTAAAAAAAAAAAAAAAGTAAAAAAGTAAAGCATACAGCATAACCCTTTCAAAACACAGTGATATTATCTATAATTTTCTTCAAATAGTGTCTTTTTGTAACATATAAAAGAAAAGGGATCATATATGGAAAGCATGCTGTATGAACTTCAATACTGTTCATTGTGACATCTGATAAAATAACAGGCAAAAACAAACCATAGGATGTTTTGGTACAACAAATGTGGCTGCACTGTAACTAAAGCATTAAAAATTACTTACAGATTGGAAAGCAAATGCTAACCTTAAAAAACCCACAAACCTGATCTATAAAAAAAAAAAAACAACAACATCTTAATGAGACCAGTCAAATATTGTGCCTCTCAGGTTCTCTAACAGTAAATTAAAATCAACTGTCTCATATTTAAATACTGATGACGTAGTATCTGAAACCTTTTACTGCTTACTTCAAGGAATAAGCAATGGACTACTGAGATCTGCTGCAACAAAATAAGTCTGCATTTCCCATTTGTATTCTTCTTCATAAATTATTGCCTTTTTTTTTCCAACTATGTAATTACTTCATGGGGGAACAAATCATATTAAAAACCTAGGGATTGTTGGGTTTTGTTGTTTTTTTAAATATCCAATTATAGAAAACTAAGTATGCTTCTTAGTTTCCAAGAAAAGTGTACAGGTTTGGGTTGTGCTAGTGAACAGTGTCGTTTTGTTTATCTATTATTCCAGGAAAGAGTTTTGCTGACTCTTTGAAGTCTGCACTGTCCTGATCTTTGTTCAGTCTTTTAAACAGTGGAAGGAATCTTTTAGTTCACATGGAAGGTAATTCTCTCTATATCAAATGTTTCGGGTAAGCCTGTTTATCTCATTATAATAACAAACTACAAATGGGTTCCAGAAAAAAAAAGTGCCTTCCATTTCAATTTGTTTTCCGTAAGCATAACTTCAGAGATCAAAATGTAAGATGAAACACAAATCTCCTTTTGTTGACTTGTATCCTTGGTGTATTATGACAAGTGAATTACTGCAGGCTTGGTGGGAATATTTAATGGGGTATATTATGGTCCTGAGAGCCTGCAGAGATCTGCAGGAAGAAATAGATTTTAACCATGAATTCTATGAGTCTTGTCAGGATGTGCTGCTTGTGGGATAGAATGTCTTCTATGGGGAGGCACAGAGACCTCTACATTAGAACCTGGTTGTGATAAATGGGTACATATGAATTTTGAAAAACTTCTAATGGGAGATGAATTTTATTTGAAGTTGTTAGGAGACAAGGGGTTCATTAAAATAATCAGTTTCAAAAACAGTGAGCTAATTACAATTTCATCAAATTCATCAACTGTGAACAATTTTATTTCTAGTTTGGAAAAAGAACCTATCCAGAGACATTATTTAGGGAGACCAAAAATGGGAAGCAATTCTCCCAGTCTAGGGGTCTACATATGGTCCACATATCCACTGTAAACTACATCAGATTCTTCATGGAAGATATATCTCCAACTGAAGGTTCACCCCAGTGAAATAACCTATAGGACAGCTGCAATGGAAAAAAACTTCCTAATATTGTTGAATCCATTTAATTTCTACCATGCTACACATAATCAGTAGGAGAAAATTTCTCATAAAAAGCTGTGAAGCCACCACTTCACTTTCATCCAAACCCCTTATTAAAACATTATGATGATGAGGCCCATAGGAAGCTAATCACTAAGCAGGTGGCAAACTTGAATATCTGTGATTACTGATGCTACCTTGCTTATTATACCCGTAATTTATTCAATGAATTCTTCAGTTTGTCTCACTAATCTACTCTGGTCCTTAGAAGCTTCTGGGGACTGTGATTAACTTTTATTTTTTTTTTAAAATTTAGATGAAAAGACCAAAAGATCCATTTCAAATGACTTCATAATTTTCAAACTTTTTTCCTTTCTGATTTTTGATTAGCCTTAAAATAAATTTACAAACTTACTTTTCTCTCTTCATATTCAGAAAATCAGAAAGGAACAGTGATGTTATAATTTCCTGTTTGTGTTTCCAATTGCTCTACTTGACATTTGCCATCATTATTTTGTGAAATTTCTCGAGCTAACATGACAACATAGCTACTTCCCAGACTGTATAGATCTTACATCCAATGAATTATGTACAGTGACCATACAAGTAACAATATGGGAAGATTTTTTTATATATTAAGAATCAACTTTTTATTTCCTGCAATGATAAAAAATAGCACTGAAAATGCACAACTTTGAATGACTTTATAAAAATCAGTAATGTCTATTAAGATACAGCAAACTGAGGTTTGTCTTTTTTTTTGCTTTTTCTTTTGCTTTTTATGCCAAAATTAGATAATGGATCACTTTTCAATTGCTAAAAGTATGTGAAGAATGTAAAAGTGTACTCTTGGAAAGTAATTTTACTCTCATTGGTCTGAAAAAAAGTAAGTTGGAAACCTGTCCTCCACTAAAATTTTGTCTTTCTGTTTAGTATTTATTTGGTTTTTATAGATAATCACCATTCATTTGTACTTCAGCTTCAAGAATTACTGTGATTACATAATATAAACTTATCAGAGGTAAAGAAAAATTTCTATAAATATGTTTTATACACTTTGAAGTGTTGTACAAAAAAAAGAGTGCTACAATGAAGAAAGAAAAGTAGCAAAAGGATAAGTTATGGCAGTGAGATATGAGAAAGACAAAACTACAAATGAAGAAGAAATAAAGAAAAAAAATAGCTTAGCTAATAATAAAAAAAAAGACAAAAAAAAAAAAAAGACAAAAAAAGAAGACAAATTCCAAACATTAGACCTGGTTTGGGTTTAAAATAAAAGTATTAAAGGCCAAAAATTGTAGAAGACAAATACCTTGATTTTAACTTCATTCTGTTATTTGGCGTGACACAGTTAGAGAGATCATTGTGTAAAGACCTCTAAATCAAAGAAGTAGAAGGACCAAGCCAGAAGAGATTACAAGCATTTAAAGCATTCAAATGAGACAAGAAAGCTGTAATAAAATGAAGAAGTAGGAACATATTTAGAAATAAGGAATTAAGAAGTAATTTATGACTGCTTTAACCTATATCTATATAAATTACTTAATAGACCTCTGAAGAAAATAATCTACAGAGCCATATTTTTAATTGGTAAATGGAGATGTAAGAATTTAATAACTCAGGAGCACTTGTTGAATATAGTGAAAATAATTTTATGAGAAAAAAAGGACACAAAGACAAAATTAAAAGTTCAGCTCTACCAGTTGCATATGTTTTTATTGTTAATTGAAAAATCACTAAGATGCAAAACCAGAAACAGGTATATCTAAAGATACTATCTAATTTGTGAACCATTTGAAGTCACCTATATATAAACATTTTCATGAACCATTTTTCTGTAAAATGTATAACCTGACTTCCAAGTCAGGGTTTCAAAAATTCAAAATCTAAATTCTGAAATTAGCACTATGAATCTGCCAATAATATAAAGTCTTAAATACAAGTATGTGAATGGCAAAATTCTAGCAAAATAATATTCAGTCATCCAAAGCATGACCCAGGTAAAGGCAAAGATCCTTTTCTAAAATTAAGAATATTAGGTCTAAGGCAGGAAGTCTAGTCTATGAATATTTCCATTTTCTTTCTCACATTTTTTCTTTCTTACCTAAAGGAATGTTCAGAATACCAATTAACCTTTAATTACTGAAGGGGAAAGAAAAATAGTAATTCAAAATTATTTGAGAGGAATGTGGGCATTTTCACACAAAAAGAAGGCTTTTACCTCTTCTCTGCTTGGAAGAAGTACCTTTGTAGTTAGGGCTTAAAAACATTATTATGGCACATATTGCAGTGGGAAATGTCATATAAATGCTTTGTGAGATGCACTGAAGAAAAAACATACATAATTACACTAGCTCATTAATAAAATTTGGATCATTAGTTCACTAAATATGGAAACACTGCATCAGAGAATAGACAGAGCATCAATAAACTTCATTAGGCTTTTTTGTCTGAATGTAGCTGGGTGAAAGGGGAAGATCGTTGGTTTTTTCTTCAGTAAAAGCAAATCCAATGATTCAAAAAACATGATAAAGGACAATAAAACCAGATTTTTAAAATGCATCAAAAAGAAGGGCAAAACCATGGCAAAAATAATAAGTCCTTGATTTTTGTTAAACATTGTCCTTTTCATTCCTAATAATTCACTTTCCAACAACAGAGAAAGGACTAAACTCCCAGAAATGATACTGTGCTATAACATTGATGAGAACCACTTTGCCACATTAAGCCTGAAGTATTTGAATCAAAAAGGCATTTGCCAGAAGTTAGAAAGTCTTTTGTCTGACTGGCTTTCACTTAAGGACTTTTCAGATCTAAGACTAAAAGAGTATTTTGAAATTCTCAATATTAACATTTTACGTTACTATTTTACTATACCAACAACAATTTTGGTCTCAAGAATGGCAATTCTGAAAGTATTTCTCTAAGAAACTACAGCAAGAAGGGGATAAAGCTACACTGTAGCTAAGACAGAAGGGACTGTGGATGATATTGCAGGCTGTAGATCAGGGAAATACGATCAGCAGCAACATGAGACACTTCAGACTTCAGGCCTTACTTGAAAAATCCATTCAAATAAGTGAGGATAAGATAAAATTTATGTTTGTGGAGTTTTTGATATGGAGGTTTTTCAAGTATCAAGTTCAGTATTTGATCTGGAAAAGCCTATTTTATCAATAGATTTCTGCAAAATTGTCAAAGAGGTGTCAAATGCTACATGGGTAGATTCTTAATGAAAAGCTATGCAACACCTAAATATTTCAGGGTGTTAATTAGAACAGACATTGAACTTTTATGACACTTCTGACAGCTTTCATTGCTTTGACTTCAATCAGCACATTTTTTTCCAGCTTATGTTTTCCATGTTTATATGGAAAAATTCTGACACTTTAATGACACTTCAGTAAATTAATTATATGGCTTAACTACTGTTGAGGTCAGAGGTGAAAATTAATTTGTTCTTTACTGTACTATTTCCTATTTTCACAAAAAAAACCTGCATTGTCAGGAATCAGTTCAAGGACAGGCCTAATTAGGAAATACATAGAAATGGACTGTCAAATTTAGGAAGTCACACTGAAGTTGTTCTGACAAGACATTTACAGTCTTTATGTCTGATTCTTTGAAAACTATTGCTATGCATTTTCAGAAGCAGTTCATTCAAGTATGAATATATATAGAATTGTATATTCCTAAAGAAAATTAGAGCTAAGTGAGGGTAAAGAGAATTCAGTATTTTTATGTAATAGAATATCACACAGAATTAAAAAGTGAACCAAATAAACAAGAAAACCCACAACAAAGCCAACAGAAACCTAGCATATTTTAGCATATAAAAAACAACATGGAAAAATCATTACTGGCATAATATTCAAATAACTGAACTTGGCACACTCAGATACAATCCTTATAAAAAAGACAATGAAAAAAAATTATTAGAATAATTTTATATTGGCCAAAAAGTAATTTTGCACTTAAAAATAACTGGAAAAATTATGCATTGGTGGGGTCATGAAGTGTTAAGAAGGGCTAAAAATCAGATTTTTCCCCGAAAAAAAGACTGTCTGGTAGAAGAAAGTAATATCAATTTCAAAAGTGATTGAAAAAAACTCAAAGATACTTGCACAATCAGGTAGCAGACAGCTCCTACAGAAAGCTAATTTCACTGATTGATTCATCTGCAATGCCAACCTCCTCTTATTCTTTTGGTTTATCTTCTTCTAGTAGTTCAGTCATTAACCATGCTCTAACGCTTGGTGTTGTTAGCCAGAAAAATATAACTTGGCTAATTTTCTGGGGCTTGTGATTTTTCTGCAGACTTGAAACCTTCAGTGGACTTCCTAATGCACAGAAACCTTTCAAGAAACAGAATGGATCTCTTATGGAATTGTATCAAATAGCTGCTTGCAGTTTCACTTGGTGTGGACATGAAAGCTGAAGCAACACTGCTGGATTGATTGAATCTTGCTTTGAAGAAGTTAATTTGAACCTAAAGCACAAAAAAAGTCATGGAGTACAAGACCAAGATGAACAAAACTAGTGAGTAGGAATTGTATAAAAGTCTTTCATATCAAACTGTAATTTAAACTTCTCTGTTTATAACTTATTTTCTATCATCTTCTCAATAAATATTAGGTATTTTAAATTATAGTAAAACAACCTTAAAACCACAATTAATTTCTGTAATTGCTCAGACATACTGAAAGTGTTTTAAAGGAAATTTTGCAATGATAAAGCACAAATAAGGGATTGCCTGGAAGTTAGTATAACTTTTTTCAAATTCTTTTGTTTCTTATTTCTCTTTCTTGATTCTGCTGCTGTGCCTCTTTTGCACTTCTTTTCACTCCTGGATTTCTCAGTCTCCTCTGAGCTGAGCTCCTTGGGGCTATTCCCTCATGGGGAGTCCCACTTACCACAGTCCTCCAGGTCAGGACAAAAACTCTAAAGCCTGTTAGGATCTTGTTTCTCATGTTTATTAGGATGTTATCACAAAACTTGGCAGGTCTTTCCAGACTTTCTGTACAAGTTCAGTTCACTGCAACTTGGCGCATTTGTTTCTGATGGTAAAGATGGCCTTGTGGCTCACTTTGGCTTTGAAAGCACAAAATGGCCCTGAACTACACAGTTCTTTTATCTTTATACTTATTCTTATCCAATTAACAATAGACATGTAAATTATTTTTCTTAATGACCCAATGACCCATCACCTGTGTGCTGTGGCATTTTCTAACCAATACTATTACCCAAAAACCTCTAGAAGAAGAACATAAAGAAGAAAGAAGGAAAAGAAACAACATTCTAAATCCTCCATCTTGTCTTCTGCTTTTTAAACTATTTTAAACTCTAAACTTTTTCACCCATTGACTTAAGAAAATTCTCTAATGAACACTTACAATTTTAGCTTTTCTAACTTTAACAGTTGTTTTCATATATCACCATGAAAACATGCTCATAAATTCCATATTGTATGAAATTCAGTGTTTTTCTGGATCTCTGAGCTAAGCATCAGAAACAAGGGTACACACTGTGTGTCTCAGACTCCAACAGTTAGAAATATCTTATTCAATTATCAGATGGATATTGTTAAAGAAAAATATAGATATTGCTAGAGGAAAATATACTGTGGCCACGATGAGGCTGCCATAGCTACAGGTTTAACCAGCAGGAAGACTGACACAAGCACAAGCACACAGAACACGTGTATCACAGAGCCACAGAAGCACAGAGGATGCTGAGCTGGGAGGTATCCACAGGGATCACTGAATCCATCTCCTTCCCCTGCACAGGCCTGTCCTTAAAATTTATATACCACATGCCAGGTACACGGGTAACAGGCAGACCCTCAGAGCACTCACAGGGAGCCCTTGTTGTTCCCAACAGGCAAACCCCACCCTTAGGGGCACATGGAGTGGTCTGCCTGGGACTCCCATGGGAATGGAGAGCACCCTGGCAGAACATCATTTGGTGCCCCACTTCTGGCACTGTCTGAACTCCTCTGTGGGTGTCAGTCTGAGGTTGTATCATATAACCTAACATATTGATTCAAAGGAGGCTCAATTAATCCTCTTTGCAGCAGAATAAGAATCTCACAAATCAGTGTGAAATGTCAAAGATAGGTGAGTGTATTAGGACTCAGTGTTAAATTTTCTTTGGGTAAATGCACACTTATTTTAAAGAGAGTCTTTGGTCCAAGAGGTTCATCTAATGTGATGGAAAATTACTCATATGATGACATAAAATTATTCAGGTCTATCCTGTGTTAAGTATCACTTGAAGAGAACAGAATTTAAAAAAACATTGAATTTTTCTCACAACACTTCTTTTTCATAAGGCTTTATTCTGACTAAATACTGCTTGTTTTTCTATACAAGTGGCATTTTGATGAAATTAAATCCAACAAAATCCTTCATTGAAAATTTTAGTCTATAAAATGTCAATAGTTTTCACTAAACTGTTGTGAGATTCTGTTATTAATGGTATTGCAATAGAAATTTTGTTTTAAATTAAGAAAGAGATATATTTCATTAAAATAATTTTCCTGCAAATTAGTTACTACAGGGTTTTTGGTTTTACAGCTCATTAGAATTTGCTGACATCACTTCCTGGAATTTTGCCTAAACTCTTTCTTAGGAATTACACTTAGGAATTACCTAGAAATTTCTATTTTTCTTATAATATATACAACATATACAGTGACAAACCATTAGCATTGGAAGTGGTTTTATAATGTGTTATCTTCTACTGCATGTCACCTGCAGTTAAACAGATGCCTATCATTTAATTGTTATATTTGAAACACATTTGCACCTGTTTATATTCTCCACATGAGTATTTCACACTTTTTATGTCTTTATGTGAATGTGTAAGATATTACAGCTTTATGCCTGTAAAATTGATAGAGTTTGGGGGATTCCAGTATTTTAATTAAAGCATTTTCCTTGGAGAACGTACAAACATTTTACTAAGAGTTTGTTAGAATCCCTAAAGTTTAAGATTTTTCATATCTCTTCATTTGCAACTTACACAGCAAACATTTTAATCTATGAGACCAATAACACCTATCAGATGAGTTATTTACATAATGGCTATGTCACAAATTTGCTTATTAATGATAAATGATTTCCACTCTTCTTTTTGCAATGAAACACTGTTTTTCTTTTACTTCCAGGACATCCACCCAAGATTGTTTCTATATGTGTGGTTTATCCTTTTTTGTCATCTGTGCTTTCTCTCCTAGCTTTGACTGCAATAGTTTTATTCTTGGTTGCAGGTACAGTCCTGTGTTTTGGATTTATTGTACGAACAGTGCTGACAGCACAACAATGTTTTAGCTACTGCTAAGCAGTACCACTCTGAGTCAAGAGCTTTTCCAGTTCCCATGCTTTGCCAGTGAGCAGGTGCACAAGAAGCCAGGAGGAATCACAGCCAGGACCTCTGATTCAAGCTGGCCAAAAGGATATTGCATCTTGTAAGGCATCATGTCCAGTCTCTAAACTGGAGGGATTTGGCTGGACCCATTAATTGCTTCTCAGGGAGTGGCTGAGCCTTAGTCAGTGCAATAAGTGAGCAACTTATTGTGCATCACTTCATGTTCCTCAGTTTTATTCCTCTCTCTCTCATTCATGATTATGATTATTGTTATTGTTGTTTTAATGATTATTACATTTTATTTTAATTATTAAGCTGTTCTTATCTCAAACCACAAGTTTTTACCTTTTTTTCTGGTTCTTTTTCCCATCCCACAGGGGAAGGGAGAGGGGTGAGTGACCAGCAGTGTGGTACTTAGTTGCTTGCTAGGGTAAAATCACAAAATTTACAAGTCAAATAACCAAGCTAAACATTAAGTATTAGTGGCAGCGTGTGTATTTAGTTTTGAAAGCAGATTTTTCTGTTTAATCAATTGAAAAAAATTATCTGTGGATAACTCAACTCTTTGTTAAATCAAATTGGTCTAATAAAGCCATTGACTCTCTGTGATAAACTGATCTGGTTTATGCTTTAAATCAAACCTGAAGCAATGCTATTTGATCGAGAAAAGTAACTTATAGTCTTGCAGTATGAAAGTCACCCATATATAAACTATAGATGTCATATGCAAGAAGCCTAAACAATCATAGACATAAGATGATTTAGCTACATCTATGCATCATGACTTTTTGAAGATTTGTAAGTACAATAATAACTTACAATTTGTAAGTATCCATCTGATAATTGAATAAGTACAATACTTTGCATCATCTACCAGACTATTGTCACATTATATCAGTTCCTCTATCTTGAAGAAAATTTATCTTGGTACAGTTTTGGGTTTTGAGAAATTTTAAGACCCTAAAATATTCTGTAAATATAATTGGGATAGACTAGTGCATAGAGAAGGTAGTTGATCAATTTGGATTTGGATTGACTTTTCAAAATAACACCTAACTACAAAAAAATCAATATTATTAGAAGAATTTGTTTCATAAAAAAGCTATGTCGATTACTCAGTCTGCATTTTCTTTACAGCCACTTTTACACAAGTACCTATTCTAAACGAGTCAAAATATTACCCATTTTGTGAAAATCAGACACATTTGGGGAACCAGGTGCTCAGTTAAAAGTCTCTCTCTTCATTAAAATAGCATTACAGCAGAGTTAGCTCAGGTTGGCAGAAGTCACGTGGGAGAAGTCATATTTCCATCTGGAAGAAACACTAAAATAACTCTGAAATTAGCATGTTCTGACAATCCAATTTAAAAACTTGTAGGTTGCAATCATGACATTAGACATAAGGAATCTTAGGCTAAAAAGGAACAGATTTTAAAAGTAAAATCTGAAGTATTAAAGAATTTAATTACAAGTATTCAAAATCTAAAAAGAGAGAAAAAAAAATAAAAGATAATTTTTTAATCCATAATGTGACAGAATGTAAAAGCCTGTCTGCCAAAAGAGATGTTGAACTAGAAATACTGCATAGGAGCACAGAAAAGGCCAGCAGGATTAGAGAAGTTTCTGTCCCTTTGTTCTTTGCTCTGGTGAGGTTGCATCTTGAATACTGTGTTTCGTTTGGGACCCCTCACAACAACATAGAGGTGCTGGAGCAAGTCCAGAGGAGGGCAACAGGGTAAGCGGAAGGTCTGGAGCACAGATCTGATGAGGAGCAGCTGAGGGAGCTGGTGGTGTTTAGCCTCCAGAAAAGGAGGCTCAGGGACACCTAATCACTGTCTACAACTGCCTGAAAGGAGGTAGCAGTGACGGGGTCAGCCTCTTCTCCAAGGTAACAACTGACAGGATTAGAGGAAACGGCCTCAAGTTGAAACAGGGGAGATTTAGATTGGATATCACTAAATCACTAATCTTCACTGAAATTATAGTCAAGCATTGACCAGCCAGACCAGAGAAGTGGTAGACTCCCTATCCCTGGAGTAGTTTGAAATATGTGTAGCTGCAGTGCTTAGGGACATGGTTTATTGGTGGACTTGGAAGTGTTGGGTTAGCAGTTGCACTTGATGATTTTATAGGTCTTTTCCAACCTAAGTGCTTCTGTGAATCTATGAAGAGATAACAATGCTCCATGTATTGATAAACATAAAAATAAATCAAGAACTGCAAGAAGTCTTTTTAATGAGAGTTTGATATAGGGAAGTCATGGTAATTTTCTTTCAATGCTACAAGCAGGCAATACATTCTTAGATGAAGATGAGCATTGTCTTCCTTAACTATAATAGTGTTAAATTCCTTCTGAATAATACATGGGTTTTTAGTGTCTAGAGATAAAGCTAAAAATTAATCTATGGTTGTGGTTTAATCTATCAGACACTTAAACATCACAGAGATGTTTGCCTACGCCCCTCTCCTTGTCAGATGGGAGAGAGAATTGGACAAAAAGTAAAATTCGTGAGTTGAAATAAAGATAGTTTAATGGAATAGAAAAGGAAAAAACATAATAATACAAATAGTATTAGAATATAAAAAGCTACTGAGTGTTGAGAAACACATTTAGTGCCAGTAGCTCAGTGTGCAGCTGCTGTGCAAGCTGCAGGTTGAGCTCTGGGTGCCTGAAGCCTGAGATAAGGCTGTGAACCGACGCCAACACTTTGGCATGAGGACTTGTGGAGATGAGCACTCAGAGGCAGACACAGCAGGAGCTGAGGATTCAGCTGGAAGACCCCAGGCTTTACCATGCACAGACTGTGAGGGTATAAATGCTCAGAGAATCCTTTGTTTAGGGTCTCTCCTCAAAAGCACCAGCTGAAAATATTATTCTCTTTTTGAATGGCAGTTAAATTATTTTAAGGATTCAGATGTCTGACATTCTGCTCTGTGAAACCTGGGGTTGAACTGGTAAGAAGACAGTGCATGTGGAGCTACTCTCTGAGGAGGGTCTTTGGTCCCAGCTCAGGTGGTGCCAGTGTGATTGCCACAATGATTCCAGCATGATCAGAAAAGAAAGTTTCCCTAACATTGATGTACAATGCAATTGGTCTCCACCAGCTGACTAATGTCCAGCTGCTTCCTAAGGAACATCCCCTGGCCAACCTTACCCTCAGTTTATAATCTGAGCATGATGCCTCATGGTATGGAATAGCCCTTTGGCTGGATCAGGCCTTCTGCCTGTGTCCCCTCCCAGCTTCTTGTGTATCCCTTTTTCCTCCAGTATCCTCACTGACCAGTATAAGAGACAGAAGAGACCCTGACCCCAATGGGGTACAGTGAGCTGTGTGGGGCTGAACAGGGTAAATCATAGCAACTGTGTTCCCCACTCTGGTTCACAGTAGTCTATGAAACATCCTGAAAACCTATGAGCTTCATGATCTCAGGTGCTCCCACCCATCCTCAGTGACTAGTGAAGGATTTTAGAAAGGACAGCACTTAACTGCTATTCCCAGCCAGGTTGATGATATCTGCCCTCTTTCTGTGCTGAATGGAGGAGAGGTAGCACCTTTCAAAAATTATAAGAGGCTTCAGATTTTCACACCAAAAGATCTTGCCGAGATTAGCAAACTGTGAATGATGTGACTGCATCTCCAAAAGTGGAATGAAATTGTGGTCAAGGGCTGTAGGCAAATTACAATGAATGGTGATGATTTGAATGGATCTATTTATTATTTTTGTCACCTACAAAATTAATTTTAGTATCCGATTCTGTGACCTTGACCCACAGATGACTCCAGTGGAAGTGAAATAATCAGGTTAATTTATTTTTGTCTTAGTTCATGTCCTAAGTGCATATTTTAAATTACAATCTGCTAGACAAGTCAGTAACATAAAATTTAATTAATTTCTTACAATATCTCATCAAAATCCCTCTAGAGCAAAAATGCAAATGCCTAAGATCATTCCTCAAATTCCTGCAAATCCAGTATGTATCAGATCAACATGTAAAGATTGCCTAGAAACCTTCTGCTTCTAATCTGCACATTTTCCTTTTTGGTTTTCCTTCTTTCTCGTGTCAAAATGAGCATAAATTATGCTAACAGGAATTGCTGTGTGAAGAACATGTAATGCAAAACAGTTGATGGTTTTCTAGACCAGCCAGTATAATTGTTAGTTTTATAAATTTATTTATCTTTTGTGTTTCCTGTCTTAAACTGAGGTGTTACCTGAGGATATCCATGCAGGAAAACATGTACATTCTTTTATCTCCCAAATGTCGGGGGAAACAAAAATACATGAAAAGACATCTGCTAAGAAAAATATAGTCACATATGTTTGATACTGACAACCTTAGAGGGAACTTGTAAAAAAAGATTTTTAGAAACTGATGTAGTCATAGTTATTGGCTGCATTAGTCTGTTAATTAACAAATCTGTAGAGGTTTTCCTGCAAAGGCAGTGTTCATTGGTATAATCTGTTATTATGCAATATTTCTTAAAATACATTAAGATCATTAATAAAAATAAATCTATGAAACCCTGCACTTGGAAAATCAGGAGTTCTAGTCTACTTCCTCTGAAGCTGGGTAACACTTTTTGACTCTAATGCCATAATTTCCATCCTGTGAATCCTGAAACAACTTTTGTGATTAACATATTGGAGAATGAGATCGAATCTCTAGATTGGAAAGCTGATGGAAAAGTACTGAAAAGTGCTGGAAGTTTGCGACTCTGCATAAATAAACCTAACTATGTTACAGAACCTGACTCTGCTTGAAGTACCTGTGCCTATACAGAGGCAGGAGTTGTTGTCCTGAAAGAACTTTATTTAAACTTCATTACAAAACCTGCAGCTTTAGTAAAGAATCACAGTGATCACTATTTAACACTTAGTCTATATCCCTCCCAAGAAAAATCCTGTTTCTTGTATTTTTTGACAGTACATGGCCAAATACTTTCATATTAGATAAGTCTAGGAAGCAGAAGCACAGAGTAGCTTTTTTCCTCCATTCTTCACATTTCTGCAATATCCTGATACTTCAGAACTGGTATGTCCAAAGCATTTTGCCTACAAAGGAAAATAAACTGTTAGATTTCTAAAGAGCTCTCAGTAGGAGACATCTAAGCTTCTTTTTCTTCTTATTTAGAATAAAAATATTTTTTTCAATAACAAAATTTCCTAAGAAATTGATTTCATCATAGACATTTTTGATTTAAGGAGGGGGAAGATAAAAACACTACTTGTAGAAACACATGAAATGATGTAAAGATGAGAAAGGAAACTTAGTTCCCAGTGTAGTGCATACTTAAAAGACGGCTTGCTACAGAGAGGATATAGTAAAAGAACGCATTGTTTCTTTCATGTTTGGTTATTTGGGTTTTTTCACTCACTGAATATAAAAAAAATCTATTTTTCTTTCTACATCCATGAGTTTACATAAAAATACTTTTCACTTTTTTTTTTTCTTTTCTTGTTTGGCTGCTCCCTTTGATTTCTTTTCCTTTTTTTTTCAATTCTCAAACTCCTTATACACAGAAAGAGCTGATAATAGTACAGATATTCTTAGATTATTAAGTTTATATATATATATATATATATATATTTATATGTATGTATATATACACCTACAATTGCAGAATTTTAAAACCCCTATTACTCTGGCAGATTTAAAGCCTTAACAATAAGCTAAAAAAAATCTAAAATAGTTTTATAGAATTATAAACCTTAACTTTTTTTTGGTATTTTACTTGCCTAGAAGTTATTTTACAGTCTTTGCTGAAGAACCAGAATCATTAACCAGAAGAATAACATTCTTAATTTCAGTCTGTACCCTGCACAGTCTTACTCCCAGTTTTAAGATATCAAGAACTTCCAAGATCACAGTGCAATTATTCATCTGGATGAGTGAGAAGCACCTGGAGTCCATTCCTGGTGCTTAAGGTTTCACACCATGTAAAAGAGATGAAGTTTATCTCCAAGTAAAAACTGAAAAAAACCACAATAAAATTTGATATGGTTACATTGATTTGACAGAACAATTATGATATTTATAAGTCAGAATCTGTAATCAGAATTTATAAGTATTTATCTAGATTACATTTATGGAACTGTAGAAATATTTAGAGCATATGTAACATAGAGGTGTAATGACCTGAGGTAGTTCCTGTGGCTGGCAAAGTCTTACAATAACTGATGTTGGAAAGGTAAGAAAGTAGTTTATGATTTTATGTTACATTTTAGTGGATCTGGTGTCTGAATTACAAAAAAGAAAAAAAAAAAAAGGGCGACACATCCCATCAAATATACTCATGTAAAGCCTTCTAATTAGCCCACCTATGCCACTTCAAAATTTTTGATAGTTTTGATGTACTTGACTTGCCTAATTTGTGTAGAATTTTTGACCCAGCTGGAAACATATTGTGAAATCTCCTACAACATCAATACAACACTGACCACAAGACTTGCACCTGGACTTCCCAATGAACATTAATTGGGAAAAGAAATCATGCCTAACCATTGTGAAGGTGGCAGGAAAAATAAAGCAAGAAGCAACATTACTGAAGGATTTGTATGAACGCAAAATAAATAAATCAGCATTGCATATCAAAATGCTGAACTGTTGCTCTGCATAACTTACACCAAAACACTACAGAGCATGTCACATAAATTAGACTATCACCTTGGATATGCATCACTGTATATCTGGTACATTTATTTGCAAGATCATTCAGATGTTTTATGTTTATTAGCAGCCATCAAACCAGACCAGTCCCCCACACTAAAAGCCCTGTCTTCTCTCACGGATGTCTACTGGTCATGTAGGTAAATTTAAAGTTAGAGGGTTCATTTTCTTGAGCCAATTAAAAACACTCAGAAACCTCAGAAGCATTTCTGTTCAGATAGTACCAAGGTGGAACTAAACCACAGTGCTCAAAGAAAAATTCAGTTAAGAAGCAAAAAACTGTCTCTGCTTTTGTCACAAAAGGTGCAAAGAGAGAAAAGAGAGCAGGAGCCTACATAATTCTGTGCTCACAAGATGGAGAGCTTAAATACCAAACAGTTTTTAAAATTACCTTTAAATAAGAGTAAGTAAAGTAAGAACAACAAAACCTCATATACAGGAAGGTACAATTCTAAATTACTAACATAAATATAATGAAATAAATATTATATTTTAAAACTCTGATCTGTTTTTTTCTGCCTTGATAACTTTAGCAGGTGTTCCTTTTCTTACATAGCTGGTCAGGAGCTACATCTTTAGAGGGCTGGTGCTCTGGATGGCATTCAGTGCATGCCTTATGCAGGAATGCAGTGTCATACACTGGCCCTTTTTGTGGTGCTATAACATTAACCACTTGAACAAACTGTGGGATAATTTTCCTGATGTTCAGAGAAGCAGGCTTATAAAAATGTTCTGATTATATGACAGATGTCTTGATTTTTGTTTTGAAGCAGCCATTGTTTTAAAAAACACTTGGTATTAAGATTTTTTCATTACCTTAGTTGATTATGAAAAAATAACCACCTATTCAAGTCCACTGCCACATAATTCATGTCCTAGACAGTTTATGACCAGTGACTCTACCTCCAGTTGCCTTCCAGATATTCTTTGTAACCATTATCTCTTCCTTTTTTAACATTTTTGGCATGCTGTAAGATATTGAAGATGACATATCTCAGTTGGCGCACATATAATTACCTAGTCGATTGGAGGGAGAGAGAGAGGGGGGTAATAGGGCAATGGCCAAATAGACAGATCAGAGTGTGTCACTCTCATTTGGAGTAAAGTCTGTGACCACCTTACACTTTTGTGTATGAACAGAAGTAGAATTGCAGTTCATTGAGGTCTAAGTTGTTTGCTATCTCAGTCTCCCCTCATGGGAAACAAAAGAGGACACCCACCTACACTTGCAAGGACTGAGCTTTTCTAGAGAAATTACTGTGAACCAGTAAGAAGCTGCTTAGATAGAAGTTTGTATTTTCATAGGATGTAGAAATGTGAGACTCAAGAAAATATATTGGTTAGATTTGAAGGGATTCCAGATTCCTCATTCATTCCAAATATATGGATTGAAACTTTGTGCCGTAGGAGGGGCTGCCTCGGTAGAGCAAGAGGAGCAAAAGTTGTAATGTCAGGCTGACTTCTCCTTTCATGAGAAGTATCCTAAAGATATTCCATTTTCCTTTTTAAGAATTCCACATTTTGCCTTCTCTTCCAAATTAGTCATCACTTTACCTCTACAATAAAACTGTAATGATATGTATTTCACATCAGTGCTGTGATATTGCTTCATTTCAGGAAGACACAGAATTATGCAAATGCTCTTGCTACCATAAATTATGTCACCTCTGTTGTCTTCTAGATACTTTATGCATAAACATCTGTTCTGTTGTCACACATTTCATTTGCAGTAATGCACTGTGTATTCCTTCCTTCTTCAATGACAACTTCTATTTATTTGCATTTTATGTGCCTTCATTTGATAGCTGTAGGTTGTTCTTTTCCTTTTCACAGGAACAAAAGCTGTAGAGTTTCCATGAGTCAGCACAAAAGAGGCTTAACTAGGCTGCTCTTCTCTGAAATTTTCCATGGTATTCTACAGTGAATCATCCATATATTTATTAAAATAATTTTCTTCTGTTTTACAGAGGAATTTATTTCAATGAACGGTATTTAGTTTTCCAGCATATGGAGACTTCTTATGCATTATCTTTCCTTTGATGGTCGTGTCTAGACAATATGGTCTAATTAAGAGTTCAAAGTAAATTGAGCTTCCTTAGTACATTTTTTGCAAGAACTAATGTCTGATAGCTTATACCAGTTCTAAGTAATTTTTTAAAATTTCAGTATTAACCTGTAATTCCCTAAAAGTCATATTAAGTTTTTTGCAATAATTGCACGTACAGTGACTGGGGTTTTTTTAATATTGCATAAATTTATGCCTACTTTAATTTAAAATGTAGCATGGCATTATTTATTTAAGTATCCGTAAAGTTCCAACTAATCCAATATTTTATCCACTTTGTCCTAGCAAAAATAATTTTCTGCTATTTTAACTGCATCAAAACACTGGCTTGTCATTTATAACTAGTATTTTTAAAATAAAAGACAAAAAGTGTTTGTGACTTAGAAGAAGTGATTCAAGAGAAATGTTTGGTTATGCAATAAAAGGATCATCTCCCTACAGACAGAAGACTGTAGTGCTACTGGGCAGGCAAGGGAAGCCAATTAATTTAGTTGGAACAACAAACACTGCCCTGGCCAAGAGGTCAGCTGAGATGAACTTGTGTGTCTGTCCACATGTACCTGAGGTGACTGTGGAAGAGCAAAGGTCCAGAATCAATGCATGGATGGACTGTGTGTGAGATCCCAGTTCTGGGGGGATCCAAAGTGTGTATGTTTGTGTTTTAATGCTTGGGTACAAGGGGAGAAACAGTAGTGGGACTGAAGCACAGTGGCACGGGGCACATTCCAGCAGCTGGGGAGACTGGGAAACAGGAGCAACTACTGGGGAGATCAAGTGTCTGAGCTAAAGGGATCTGTGTTGCACAAGCTATACATAAATATTTTCCACTAACTGTCCATTATCCTGATGAGCCACGCAGGGGAGAAGAAAGAGATTGTGCTGTGCTCATGGTAACTGTCTGTGTGTCTGTCTGAGACTGGTGCGATCAGCTGTGTATTTTTGCAGGTGTGTGTGGTATATGCCTATTTCTGCACATGCCCACTGGGAATTCAGGCTCAGACTTCTTCCTAGTTTAGTATGGGTTTATGGAGTTGAAGCAGTTTCTTTGCTAGGCTCCTGATTTGAGAGATACGTAATAAAAAATTAAAGTTCTCAAATAGTATTTCACTACAGGTTAGATCGAAAACTTTCATTTATATATCTGTTTTATTTTTGGTATTCTCATAATATTTCATTTCTAATTCTAATTCCCAATTTCTAATAACTTTCTAATTTCTAATTCTTATTTCTAATAACTTTTAAAATTGTTTTTCTTACAATTTTACTGAAGTTTGAAATTGTAATTAATATCATTATTTTATAAGTGTGTTTTATAAATTCAGAGATGTTTACTTTGAGGGAATCAAAACAGAGCTGTCAGAACAGCATATGCAGGATACAGAGCAGAAAACTATTCCAGGATAAGATGTACAGCCTTCTGTGTTGTAATATGTCACCAAATGCAAAAAGAAATTACTCAATAGCTCTCAAAAAAATACGTTAAATTTTCATTTTTCCATTGGATGCCTTTTGGTTTGTTTCCTCCCCCAAAATGAGAAAAATGTCAGAGTTTAAGAATATCCTGTGCAATGTTTTTTGAATACTTTTATGCACAAGATTTTAAAAAATGTGTAGTAGTTGTTTATTCTGCTAAGTAAAAAAAGGATGGACAAATATATTTGAGTGATGAACTCCTTCCTTGTAACTTGCATTCTGCTCACTGGCTGCTTCTGCCTTGTGCTGTTCCAAAAATCATCTGTGCAAGAAAATGGCCAAATGTGCTTCAGGGGCTTTTCACTCTAGCAAGCACTTCTGAGAGACATTATAAATGAAGCTGTACCAAATGTGACTCTTTACCTGTCCCAGCCACCTTAGCATATCAAACAATTTTTTATAAATGCACTTCAGTCTTGCAGATGGTAACCTTAGTTATGTAGTATGAAAATTATCACTCATACACTGCAAAATAATCTCCCACTATCCTAGATACTTTAAAATGAGAGAATAAAAATCCCTGCTCAAGAAACAGTATTTAGGTCTTAGGTTTAGAGAGGCATTATATGGTTGACAGCCAAGATTAAAGGCCAATGTGGGTATAGCAAGTCTGCTGTCCTATGATTTAAGCTGATTTCAGCATAAATGAACTCCTTTTGTTTGCCAGTCATGGACAATTTCCTGGAACAAATACATTTAACAATCGTTATCTAACTCCATACTTATAAGGCTTCCACAAGATTTATCTTCCATGATGTCATGATGGTACAGAGGGATATGGGACAGAGAGAAAATGTGACACTTTTTGCATGAGAAATCTTGCTCCACAGAAGTTCACTATGAAAAACTAACCTTACTGAGCTGCAACAATACTGTGCAGAATCTATCTTCGCTGAACTAACACCACCAAGTACTGTAACAAAAAAAGATGCTAAGGTACAGCTTCAGCATTTATTTTAAAGAATCTTTGTCCAAAGCTTGTTAAATTGTTAATTATATGACTTCCCCATGAAGGTAATGAACATATCTTACATGTATATAAGTGTGCAGCCAAATACATTTTCCATGTTGGTTAGATACTGTGGCACTCCCTGAAGCTATATGAACTACCTACCTAGCATTCATCATACTCTTTTAACACTAATGAACCTTGTTGTCGAGTTGTTCCCAGACTAGTTTTGCTTATTTAATTAATTTAAATTAAAAATTTTACTATTTTTTCTTAACGAACTTGCATATTTTAATCCAAACAAAAATCTACTGAGTAGAATAATTTAATTTCTGATGATTTAAGAGTAATATTAAAGTTCAGATAGGTATACAGTCAGGCGCTGATGAAGTCATCTTTACTTAGGATGATCCCTTCAGTCTGAAACCTTCCTTCATCTTCTATTCCCCAGCCTGAACCAAAAGTCTTAATTCTACTATTAAGAAAAGCTCCTCTTTGCTATAATATAGGTATTTTCCACTATGATTTTTTTTTTTTTCATTTATGCTTACCATTTGGAAAATAGGCAAAATATATAGTCAGAGTAGGCTGATTAGAAATGTGGTTTTTGCAGTCATTATCCCAGATGGATTCAAGCCCAAAATAGATGATGTTTTATGGTATTACAGCATATCTCACTATTGCTTACATACAAATAACGTAACTCAAAAGAAATTTACAGGAATTTAAGAAGAAGCCTTTAATCACATAGTAGCCAAGCAATCTGGTTTTCACTGGAAACAGAAAGATACAATCTTTAGGTTGGGGTTTTTGGTTTTTTTTTTTTGTTGTTGTTTTTTTTTTCTTCTTGTTGCTATTATAGAAGACATTAAAGAAGTGACAGATGTCAAATATGCCTTATATGTATTTTAACTCTTTAAATTTGGTCTTCTGTCTCCCTACCATAATGTGGTATTGGACTTAAAAATCTACCCATGCCAAGGTCAACCCAGAACACAGATGCTGTGAAGAAAATTCCCTCAGACAAAGACAATACAGGCAGATTTTGATTAATGAGGGCTCTTATGGTGAGAGTAAATAATTGCTTACATAATTGAAGACTATGAGGCTTAAGGCAGATTTGCCTCCTTGGTATTTCTCTACAGGTCAGAGCCAATACTCTTTGTTACAGTTCCTGTTTTTACTGTCTAAGGCATGCAGCTGTTACCATGTTCTGGCTAAGGAGGTTAGGGACAAACACCTGTCATGGATAGTCCTTCTGAGCCTATCTGGTTAGTTATTGGTATGCTTTGATATACTAAATAGGGATCTACCTACCTACTTACCTACCTAAGAATATTTAATGAAAATTGTGCAGATATTCTTTTTTTTGTATTTTTTGGTTGAAGGAAAAGTCATTAGTAAACATTTCAGAATCTTCTAAAATGTATTGTCCAGAGACAAGACAAAAATAATCTGAGAATATTTTGGATTCTACAAAGTATTTCAGTCAATCTGAACTCCAATAATTAATTTATTTACAGATCATAAGCATATTATTTTTCAAAATTCTTAGAAACTGGGAAGTTCAGGATGCAAAGCTATTAAGAGATTATTTGATGAGACCATTTAAGTATTTCCTTTTTATATATTTTTCCATTTTCAGCACAGTATTTGGTCCAAACGTGTATAGTTTCAGTTATGCTAATCTGAATTTAGAGGTAAATATCTGTTAACTTTTTTGCAATCTCCATCAGTATAGATTATCCTATCAATAGACATTAAATCAAAATACTCAAAATAAATATTTTATAATTTATCATTTTCTGGAAAAAGAAAACCAAACACCAAATATTTATTTTCTTTATAAAGATTGCAAACTTTGAATATTACTATGGAGATCATTTTCCATACAGACAAATGTAAGGAAATGAGATTTTTTTATGCTGTTTGTGTCACATCCATTATTTTCCTTCTAAAGAAATGGAAGTCATTTAATAATAGTGCAAAAGGAAATTGTGAGCATTGTTGGCTGGTGACATATGGTGATGTAGAACATTTTCAAAGGAAACAAGAGAAATCTGATGTTCATAAATAAAAATATTACATACAGAATTCATTCGTAGAGTAGATATTGATGAAAAATTAAGCAGCTGAATACATCTGTGAGGATAATATGAGGGGGTAAAAATAATGATTCAACATAATGGAACAATAATAGAAATAGAATGACTGATAACATTTTCTGAGTTGTCAAACTGGAGAAAAACTTTGGGGAAGTCATAGAGAAAATTAAATGAAAAAGATACATTAGAAGAAAAACAAAATTAGATCAATTCGTAAAGAGCCTAATCATTTGTAAGGTTATCTATCTCTTGTGCTCTGCTCCTACTCATTCTTACTTGATCTCTCATCAGTCAGCTTGATGCACCCTTCTGTTTTTCTACTTTTATATTAGAAACACTTCCCAATAATACAATAATATAAAATTAACTGCTGTGTTTTTTTCATCCTGTGATAAGGCTGGACAAAACGCTTTCTTGCTTGAGTGGTTCTGAACATTTTCCAATCATAAAAGGCTTAAAACTCACTGAGATTAACTGCATGATCAATGTAAATAAAAAGTTAATTACAAGTCAGAAATCATGACCAAGTTTTATGCAGTGGAGATTGTTGGAAAAAAACAGGCACCAAGTAATTGTTTAAGTATTAATGGCATGTTTTGTTAAATAAAGTAATATCCCAAAATCCATGACAGTAACTACTTACTGATTTTTGTTAGGATCTTTCCCAAGGAAGAACTCTCCAGAATATGATATGGTACATTCTTCTAAACTAATATTGATAAACCCTTCACTACACAAAGTGAGTAAAATTTCAGGATATAAGAAATAAATTGGAGAGGGATTTTGACATCTTTGTTCCCATACAGAAGGAAATGAACTGCACAGGACTGACTATATCACTCTGGAGAGATGATCATTCAGAGTTTCTTGTGAGAGCAGGAAGTGTAAGAGGACAGCTGGTGAAGGATCAATATGAAGACTGTTCTAGAAAATGGAAATCTGGACAAGCCCACAAAGGTTTATCACAGATTTAGATACAAAGTTTGATTTAATGGCATGTTTTCATACAGCCTGACCAAGACCTTCAAACTTGATCAGACTTCAGCTTCCAGCAGGACTGGAGAATTCTGTAGTTGAGGTTCAGCCATTACAGAAAAAAAATTCTACATCATGACCATATAATCCTAGCCATGGTGTTGGATGGCCCTGTGCAGGTCCCTGGAAGACTGAGCACTCGCAAAAGACTCAGCACAGTTCAAAAAGCCTGGATATCAGTTGGGAGGTTCTTGAACTTGAAACCATCTTAAACTTACAGGAGAAGGCTCTGTGATGTTGCTGCAACCAGGTAGTTCCTCCTTTGCATTGGAGCATTCTTTCCCACCCACTGACCCCCTCCAGCCTTGTGCACCATTTTGGTGTTCAACCTGCTGCAGTTTCTTCCAGTTGTGGTCTATCCATCATAGGTAGTCATGGATTGCTTGCCAGGGTTCATCATGGAGAAGCAAGCAAGGACATTTTTGCTAGGATCATTGTGCTTTCCACCACTGCTTGCCTTTCCCTTGATACCGAAAATCTGCCTTAAAACTACATCTTTTACATTACTGCTGTAAAAGCAAACTGACAGCAACGCTGAGTGGTTGAAATTCTCAGAAGAATGTCACAGTCTTTCTGAAACAGATGAAAATTTAATAAGATCATGGAAAGTTGAGTGAGTAAATATCTGTCTGGGTGACCAGGACTGTGCATATTTCCAGTGTCTCAGGTTCGATAGTCTCTGCATAATGGAAGGATTTCTAACAAGACTAACAGTTGAAGTTGGATTATTGATTAATGTCATGAAAGGCAGAGCTTTATCTGCTGTGTGACAAGGATGGGGGTGGAGATTGAAGGTTTGTGTGTTTTACTGCTTTCCTGGGCTAGGCACAATCATGGGGAGAGCAAGGGATTGTTTTTGTAACGATATCACTCAAGAAAGAAGTTCCTCCAGACAGGGCTCTGTCCCACATCTCCAATGAAGTGATGAATCTGACCACTTGTCATTTATAAACCACATATACAGAGAGATTTTTTTTTTATCAATCTATGTTTGAGGAACTATAATCTTAAATGAAGCATTTACTCTGTTTAGCCAGACACTGGTGCCTCAGAGTGTATTGAATAATGGGCTTTACAGGGTTGACAGAAAAAAAATCATAAAATGAAATTAAATTAATAAAATAATAAAAAAATAAAATTTCCTGTTAAATAGTTTGCCCCCTTTCTTCCCCTCCAGTTAATATAAGTCACTGCTTGTTTAGGTATATACCAAAAACATACTGAATGGATTTAAAATGAATTCATTTGGATTTTTTTTGTCATGAATTAATGTATGCCACCAAGATGTTTTACAATCAGTTTATAACTATAGTTAAATCATTTTCTTTAGAAGAAATGCAGGTAATTATGTTACAAAGACAGATACATATATAGTTGAATTTGATTATACTAAATCCTGTATGCTGTAGTGAGCTAATTTGGTAAGAGAAAGGCAGAACAGACAGTAGAGCTGATGAAGGGAAAGATCATTTAGTCTAGAAACACTCCTATTAATAGCAAATCTACTGTGCTTGAATAAAGAACAGAACCTATTTAAATTTCAAAATTTTCCATTGGAACATGGACTGAAATTTGCAAACCAAGTTTCTTTCTTTAATTTAATCTCATAGAGCAGGCTTCTCAAAATACTCAGGTGTAGTACAGACAGACTGACACTAGTTTAAATTGAATTTGTGGTGCCATTTTGAGAAGGCTATGAATTTTTTCTGGAGTATATTTATTCTACTAAATTCCACAGTCAAAATACAAATTTAGAAGAGGAATTTACAAATGACCACTGTAAGAATGAATATACATGAACAGAGTAGAAATAATCTTCTGATATTGAATAGAATTTTGTCTGATAGTTGATTTTATTGTTTGTTTGAATAAAAAAGTTCAAATTCTCTTGTAATGACAGATTAATAAATCCCAAAATATTCTTTTTCATGATAATAAAGCAAAATTCAAAATCTGTGTCTATTATTTTATAAGTATTTTTTATCCCTTATTGTTCTGTAACATATTGTAGATTCTCAGAGGCTATTGTAAGACTATAGGTTATGCTTTTCTCTGCCTTCTGTGGGATGTTTTCCATCCTGACAGGTTTGTTGCAAATCTTAAATGGTGTTGTTAAGCAAGGAAAAAAGAGAAAGAAGCTTTTACTGTTTCTCTTTTTCTCTTGTCATTAAAGAGCTTTTTTAGTTATTGTGTATATTTCCATTTTTACTGAGGGCCAATGGATATACAAAATATATATATAATTTTCTATTTTCTTGGTCATGATTGGAAAATCAGTATCTTACATTTTAAAATGTGATTTTTTTTTAAAATGTGAGGCGTCTATTTTTAAAAGCTTTATATATATGTAAACAAACCAAATATATATATATTAATTAAAAAAATATTATTCTTTTTGTTTATTGTCTTCCGTAATATTTTTTTGATTGTTTGTTTTTAGCCTATCATTTACACAGATAAGGAAAGGAAAGTAAAAGAATAATGGGGAAAAAAATATAAAGAAAGGAAATTTTAATGAAAAAAGTGCATGAGGTAAGGAAAACTAAGAGAAAAATAAATCTGCCACAGGCTGTAATCAGGTAAAAATAAAAAAAGGTATGGAGCAAAGGGTGCATTCTTAGGTTGATATTCTGAGTTCTAGTAGCAGAAGAAAGTAAATCAATTGGTTTAACTGACCAGTTTCAGAACTGTTTTTCTATTCTGATGGTTAACAGAAATCAGAACAATTTTTCTAACTCTAGTACTGAAAATTAAAGGTGGAAAATGTGATGCCAGTGCTCATGAGTTACATAGATTGCCAGAAATTTTTTTTTCTTCATTTATCACATGCCACTATGGGTGGTGATGTTTTTTGTTATTGGAAGAGCACGACATTTATAGGGCATTTTCTGCAGTCAATTATATTGTCTCCAGTAGCATGTGCTGTACTTAATTAAAAAGACTGAATAAAACCCTCAATATTTTGAGACATTACCAGATTTTATGTAACATTAGGACATTACCAGATTTTTTAATGGCACCAGAATCAAAACAGCTAAGACACTTTCAATGAAAAGAGAAAATTACTCGTCTATTCTGAAACATTCCAAGACACCTCTGTTTTCTTTATCTCACTTTGTTTCTGACAGAAGCAGACAGACAGGTAAATAGTATCTCACAATGCTGATCAGTGGTTCTCATTCACTATGGATTTGATCAGTTTTCTAGGACTCTGTGATACCAGTATTGAGACAGGGGTGTTGTTTTTCCAAAAAGAACAGATGCAGACTCTTGCTGAACCTTATTAGAGTGATCTAAGGAGACCAAGCACTTGCAATTTTCTTAAACAGCTGCATGGATGTTTCCATCAGACAATTACTGTTTTCTGACTGTGGTGAGATGACCACATCTGGCAGATAATCCCTGACCCAATTGCTCACTCACTCTGCTCCAGTGGGATGAAAGACAGAACTGGAGGAGTGAAACTGAGAAAGTGTGAAGGCTGAGATAATGACAGTTTAATAGATAAAGGGGGGAAATAGCCCAGCGCATCAACCCCTAACAAAAATCCCAAGTGATGCTAGTGCAATCACTCACCACATCCTACAAGTACACTTGTATCCATTCAAATCATGAACAATGGCTATGCTGAAAAAATTCCCTCCTTGCAGCTTTTATTACTGATTATGGTGCCATATGGTATGGAATATCCTTTTGGTCAGTTTTGATCAGCTGTCGCATCCGTGTCCCCTCCCAGTCTTTTCTCACCCCAAGCCTACTCACTGGTGGAACAGACTAGGAAATGGTAAAGGCCTTGATGTTGCATAAGCATTTCACAGCAATAGCTAAAACATTGTTTTGGTGCCAAATCTAAAACACAGCCCCATATGAGACAGCGTGAAGAAAAATCCTGACTCACTCAGTGCAGTCATAAAATCCATAACCACAAAATAGAATACCTGAGGTCGAGGGTCAGTGGTTGCACTTCTAACAAGAAGTTTAAAATCAGCTAATTTAAAGCTGATCTAGTCAATAAATGTCTTCTAAAAAGGAATTTTCTGCTTGTCAAGTACATTCTTCAGGGGACTAAGACAGCTACATTCTGACAACTTGCTCAACGCAGAATGTCTAATGAAAAAGTCTAACCTGAGAAATTATACATATTAAAATCATCAAACCATTGTTATGAAAATAACTCAGTAAAGTTACAGGCCAATATATTTTGCAAAAAGAAATTAAATCCAGCTTATTTTGGTAATACTGTTTTTCTTATTCTAATGAATTTTCTTTTTTGCTATTAGTGAAAGGGGTTTATTTCCCATGTATTTAAGTATATATATTTTTAATAAATAAAAGGAAATACTTATAAAAAATAAGATGCATAACCTTATTTTCACATTTTATGTCTTATAAATCAATCACACACACAAAAAATTAATATCAGAAAGGGCAGTATTTTCAGCCCATGCTGATAATATAGGTAAAAATAGTAAATACTCTGGCTGCTAATGGAAAGATAACATCCCCAAATTAGAAATATCTTCTTACCCACTGATTCTTCTGTTATAAATTTATGATGTTTATTTGGGTCACATCTTTAATACATGAAGTCTATGCTGCATTAGTTTTCTAATATACAGGTAACTTTCTCACATATATCTTGACATAAAATGGTAAAGTAGAACTCATGTAAAAAACATAACCAGAAAAAACTTCACTTGGTGTAATCTGAAATTGGGTTCTTTAACACTCTGTGCAATGTAATGGCCATAGAATCATAGCTAAAACAAAAATTGAGAAAAGTTGGGAAAAGCCTCTAAGATCGTGAAATCCAACCATTAATCTCCTACCGGCATGTCCACCATTAAACTGTGTCCCTAAGCGCTACATCCACTTGGGGTTTGTAACACTTCCAGAGACAGTGATATCATCGCTTCCCTGAGCAAACTGTTCCAATGCCTGACCACCCTTTCAGAGAAGAATTTTTTACTTGATATCCAGTCTAAATGCCCCTGGGGGCAAGCTGAGACTGTCTCCTCTTGTCCTGTCACTTTTTACCTGAGAGATGAGAAGGAGTTCCACCTCACTACAACCTCCTTTCTGGTAGTTAGTAGAGAGGGAAAAGGTCTCTCATGAACCTCCTTTTCTCCAGGCTTAACACCCCCTGTTCCCTCAGCCACTCATCACAAAATCTGTGTCCCTGAACATCTGACAGTCCATGAAACAAATTCATATCTCTCCAATTCAACAGAGAGATTGCTGGGGAAATGACTCCCACTGTTTTGTTCTATACTATGTTATTTTTCCTCTGGTTAGTACTTAGTCTCTGATTGTACTCATAACTGTGATCATATAATCCCTCAATATTTATGTGCCTAAGCTTTGCAAAAGAATAATTTTTACTTTCAAGGCAAAAAATATTTTCCTTATTCTTCTTTCTAATAATTTAATTTAATCTTACGGTGACAGTCCAACTCATTAGCCAAGACAAAGTATATAATATTTATTTTTCTAATTTACAAGTTCAATAATATGGACATATGTAATTTCTAAATAAATGCAGTTGTTTATCAAAAATTTAGTTGGCTATGAACATATTTAAATCACCTTCATGTTTCTATTTTTTTTTAAGTCTGTGCTTTAAATTCCAAAAATATATACTTACCTGCTTTCAGACTGTATTTCCATCTGTTCTTTTCCAAAGTGCTTTGAAACTGAAGGTACAGATGAAGGTGCTATTAAAACATCCCCATCATTTGATGGATCTCTTTGCACTTTGGTATAATTTGGAAAAGAATAATTGATTCAATATCAAATTTCTTTACTGCCACCCCACAAAATCCATTTCTCATTCCCATGCTCTTTTTATCAGTTAGCTTTTCTCCTATCTCTAGCTTCGACAAATATATAGAGCTCAAGAGCTTGACATTTATACTAAAATGTTAGCCTAAGAGTAGTAAGCTGCACTGCCTGGGTGAAAACCTCTATATTTAATTTTCCAAATGTTAAATTGTTTTGGGTTTTTTTTGAGTAGTAGCTCCTGTAATCACTGCAATCAATTTTTCTTACTTGGGACTTTCAGAGCATCATATTTGCTGCTGGCAATAGGCAGGCTGCAAATACTGGAACAAGGACTAACTACTGTGCTTTAAGGCAAAAACTTTTTTTAAGTTCTCATGCAGAGAACAATACCCCAGAAGGCACATGGGGGAGATTTTGACTGCTGACATTCAGTTTCAGAGAGTTTCCAGCTGTTGAGTTTCTCAGCACAGACATTTTTGATATTCTTTCAGAAGAAACAGTATGGTCTCATAAAGACAGACAGTCTTTCTGTCTTATGTAGGGGGAGAAGATCTGGCATCACCTCTACATTTCCATCTCCTTTTGAGATTGTACATGGCAACGTGCAGTAAGCAATAGTCCATATTCACCCAGAAACAATTTATGTTCTATCAATCCTTATGCAATCCACACAAAGTCTTAAATATACTCATGACCAGATTACTCTTAAAAAGTATGATCAAAATTCTGTGTAATACATAAAATATAATAATAATAATAATAATAATAATAATAATAATAATAATAATAATAATAATAATAATAATAATAATAATAAATCTATCCTTCAGAATGAAACTGAGCTCATTAGCGTCCCCTGACTTTCACTAGTGACTAGTGCTTAAATTGAACACCCAGATCAACTCACAGCTTTTCCTTGATGTAGTGTATAAACAAAGCAGCTGGTTTTTGCTAGCTTACAGTAGCAAAATCAAATAGAGGGATGGAGCTAAAGTACACTTTTCAAGTATTATGATAGGCAGTAGAATATTTGTTATCACTAAATCCACTATTCAGACAAATATGTTCTTTGAAAAAGTGTATAATTGACCTTGGAAGAATGAGAATTTGAGGAGAATTCCTGTTGTTTCAAGTCAAATATAGAAAAAGTTTTCTTAGACATATAAACAGAGGTTTTACAGACTGTTTGGACAACCCCCCTACCTCCTTGTTTTTTTATAATGTACTCTATTTTCATATGTGGTCTATGCTTCCTTTATGTAGACAATAATCTCTGTGAGGTATCAGTGTGCAGTGTACAATATGTCACAGATATTAACCATAAAAAAGGGAAAAACTTATTTTATTTATGATCCAAATTTTTTTTAAAAATCAAAAACATCTATGTCTACACAGTAAATTACTTTTTCTGTATTTGATTTATTAAATCAACCCTTTGTTTTAGGATCTTCATGAGTTTCTTTCCTTCTTACATGAAACAGGAACAGGTAATATTCTACCCTCAAAAAAAAAAAAAAATAACTCCTGTCCCCAGTTCAGAAAGCTGTCAAAATAAATATGTATTTTTAAATTTAAACTTCACTTTGATATTTCTTGTGCAGGTGCTATAGGAATTGTGATTAAAGTCTTTTGTTCTGGTGTTATGGGGATTTGAGCATTAGAGTGGAAAAAATAGGGTTCATATAATACTGTTTCCCAAAGCTTCAGAAGAAAGTTGGGGAAAAAACAAGCAAACATGCAAATAACCCAAAACCCCCAAAAATACATAAAAAACCTCTAAAAACAAAAACCCAAACAAAAAACCAAAAAACCACAAAGAACCTCAAAAAACAAAACAAAAACAAAAACAACAGAAAAAAATCCAGACTACAACAACAATAAAATAGACAAATAAAGCACCAAAAACCAAAACCAATTATAACAGAAGCTGAATTTTGTTTAGAATGTCAGTTTTGCTTGGAAATTAAGGGGGCTTTCAAGTGCAATATTTCTAATGTAAGCTCCCATAGGTTCAATATACTGAAATAAATCCAGTCTTACCTGGAAAAGCAGTTGTGGCACAGAATTTCCTTTAGATCTTCACAAGAATAAAAAAAACCCAAAACTAATGAGATATAGTGGTGGCTATCAATTTCAATACTTTCAGTCAAATATCATGGATTTTTTCACAAAACAAAAATAAAAAATCTAGCACTCCATACTATTAGTTACACTGATATACTTCTCTCATCTTTATTTTCAAAAGGGCTCTATAGCTATTTCCTCATGCTAAAAAGCTGCCCCTCAGTACTTTTCTTTTTTGGGGAAATTACTCTCATAGTTTACACATGGGGCAATTTAACAGCAGTTAGTATTGCTATATATTATGCATATTTTATAGCATGAATCCAGAGCTAATAATTTAACAAGATAATATGATAAAAAACAGTATTTGATCTTACTGTGAATATTTGAAATAGGATTTGTAATTACCATTTCCTTTGGGAGATTAAAATACAAAAGCTATGCTAGTTGCACAGACTGTTCTTATGACAATGCTATGTATAAACATCTCAATGTTTGTTTTATTTCCCAGCATATTTCATGTAAGATATCCAGAAGGAATGGGCAGATGCTGTTGGCATCTGGCCTAAATCAGGCACATAGACACTACTATCAGGATGTTCAGTTTGTCTGGTCCTTCTAGCTAGAGAAAGTACACTGGATCACCCTGGCCCTAGAAGATAATTTGAAGCATATTGTACAGTCAGAGACAAAATTTTAGGTTATTATTCTGATTTAGATTGCAGTGATCAGGTGTAAGACAGGAATGGTTGTCAGGGATCCCCAAGTAGCCCCAGTCATCTGATTTAAATTATGCTGATTTTGGCTGGTCTAGAGTTAATTTCTTCACAGTGGGTGTATAGGGCTGTGTTTTGGATTTGTGCTGAAAACAGGCTTGATAATACATAATTTTTTTATTTCTTTTATTGCTGAGCAGGGCTTACCCAGAGCCAAGGCCTTTTCTTCTTTCTGTGCTGCAACACTGGTGAGGGGATTGGAGATGCATGGAAGGTTGGGAGGAGACCCAGCTGGGACAGCTGACTCAACAGGGATGTTCCATACCATATGACTCATACTCAGCATATAAACTGGGATGAGGAAGGAAGATTAAGGGGAATGTTGGAGCGATGGTATTTGTCTTCCTGAGTAACCATTGCACGTGATGGGGCCCTGCTGCTTACCTTATGTGTGCAGCTTTTGCACTCCCTATTAAATTGTCTATATCTCAACACATGAGTTTTCTACCCTTAATTATTCTATTCTCTCCTCCACTCCACTGGTGGGAGACTGAGTCAGTAGCTGTTTAGTACTTGGTTACTGGCTGGGGTTAAATCACGACAGTATCTTACCATTCCTTCTCCTGATTCTGTACCTTACAGTCTATTGCCTCTTAATATTTCTCCTTCTTTGCTCTTTTCTATTCCCAAATAAGCAGTCCATTAATTCCAACTTTGCCCAAATTTAGTTTATCTAGTGCTGGTACCTAGATAAACCTTCCTTATGCAGTGTAACAGCTGGAGCCACTGAGGCACTGCTTGCCTTGCTGCTCTCCAGAAGGTCCAGGGCTGTTTGGCCATTTCTCTCAAACCTCTCCCTTAGCCACCCGCTCAGTACCTTGGAGTGTTATCCATAACTCTTGTAAACTTCTCACTCTTTTATTTATGACTTCCAGCTATTTCTCATTTTATGTCTGGCAGCTTCTCCTGTCTTGTTTAGTTAGCTAAACCTCAGGTGTGTGCTGAGTCAGTGCCTCAGACAATTGCTTTTAAACTTGGCATAAATATCTACATTCAGGCACCATGGGAAAAAACAAACAGACAGACAAAAAATAGGCAGACCCGTATTCTAAAATATATGAATTTGAATTTAAAAAACATCTTTAGGTTAAATCTGACAACAAATATTTACAAGACAAATAAAAGTTAGCAAGCAATTATTTAGGAGAGTTAGTGTTATTGTGTACGGTATTACAATTTATTAGTCATAAGAAAAATAAGTTGCTCTTATTTAATAAATTTATGAGTTGGAACATTTGGATTTCTTTTAATACATATAGAGATTAGTTTTCTGTCTCATTCAGTAACTACTTTGTCTTTTGACTTTCCTTTTGCAAGGTAAACAATGGAGAATCTTTTTCTTCTTTTAGGACAGACTGAAGATGAATCAAACCAAGAATGTTCCAAAGGTATACAGCTTTCATGCATCAATCAAGAAAAAATTCAAACTTGATTCAATGAATAATATATATATATATACACGACTTTTTCTTCAATTTTAAATGAAAATATTATAGCGAAAATAGAGAACTGCTTAAGAAAAACCCCCCGACATATTTTTACGTGTTTACAGTTGAAGAAGCCATCACTGTCTTAATAAAGTTTGATTATTTTGTAAAACTTTATACAGACTGAGATTAAATACGTGTAAAGTAAAATAAGATTTGAAAATGCATGGGAGAGAACATAATACTGTAAAGGTCACTGTTTTATTGGAATATTACAAATCTAAATTCATTAGTGCTAATAAATTAGTCCTGGACTGTAAGTCATACAATAATAAATGAAAAATAATAAACAATCAAAATATAATACATCCTTTAAATAAATTTGATTGTGAATTATATTTATATTTTTCTAGAATTTTGTTTTAATTTTTTTCTTATTTTGATTATATTTCTGATTTAATTTTTACCTCTAAATCCTGCTACATGCTATTCTTTTAAATACCTATTTTTCTTCTTCAAGATTTTAATCTATTAATTTCTTTCATAAACTATTATTCAATAGAAGTCAAAAGTTGAATTATTTTAATCACTACTATTTCCATATCTGTACAGTATGACCAGGGTCTAGTTTCTTAAGAGATGGATATATCCTACTTGACCTGCTCCCTCCTTGTTCAATCCCAACAGTGCAAAGTTTCAAAAATTATTTTATTTTCTGCTTTTTATGGAGTCTAACATTTTTCCCTACTTTTAACAAAATAGCAAACCATAGTACCTAAAAAATTCAAAAGTGGGGAAATTAAACTTTATGGCAAATGGGCAGTCTGTTTAAGCAGCTAAAAAGCCTACCAAACACAGAATGATCTAGGAATTAACATTCAATTAGCTGTTGAACTATTATTTTTTTTCACTATTGAAAGGCCAAAACAGTAAAAGAAACAGTGCTGTAAATGGGTAATTAAAGTGCAAACTGAGATGTTCCTGTAACTATATTTATCTCACTAATGTTACAGGAAATGAATTAAATGGAAGGGATTAAAGATTGAAAAAGCCAAATGTCATCTAAGATGTCTGAATTCAATAATTTTAGCTCAGACAATGTCTCCCTAGCAAACACTGCAAGCTTTCTATATGGACCTGAAATCCACTTTCTCAGTTATTTCAGAAATATGAATTTCACAAAAGATTATGTAATTTCCTAACTAATTTCTGGGATTTTTATTTTAAAATATTGCAAGTGTGAGCATACTTTTATACTCTAATATGAACAAATAATAAAAGAGAGATAGTCATAAGCAGCATACAAGATTTTGCACGGAAAATTGGATGATGTAATAAAAATCAAAAACATTATTTTACCATGTAAGCTTAGTACCAGTGTCAATAATATTAACAGTTAATTTGTATGAAAAAAATAACATGACCTTTTATTCTAGGTACTTGTATTCTCTGTGTTGTAAATGAACCATAATTGCAACTGGAGTTAAATTTACTTTTCCACAGGGACATTTAGTCCTCTGTTCTGTGGGTTTTTTTTTCATTTGGTCTGTTTGTTTGTTTTTACCTATTACAGACAATAGAATCCTCCTCTACTATTATACAGCTTCCTGTACTAGTAGTTAAATGGCAATAATCTGTTAAAAAATGCTAATGGTTCTTTATTTCATTCATATCTAGTAATGAGCACATATTATGAAGTGATTTTTGACTTTTGGCTTTCCTTATTAAAAGAGATAGAAATTTTTTGATAATCTAAACTTAAACTTCAATAATTATTTTCATATCATCTAGGACAGTGATAATAAAAGCATCCAGTTCTATCTAAGACACTCCATTCTCCCCTAATCCATCTAATCCACAGTAAAATAAAGAATATTCCCCAAATCTTTCATAATAACGCCTATTTATTAACATCCAACATTGATTCCTGTTTTTATTTTTTAAGCTGCTTCATACATTTTAATGTATATTTCTGAAAATATGGATACGGGGTGGCATCTTACTGCATGATATTTTTGACTAATTATATGAACTATTGGAATTTTTGATGATGTGCTCAAAAAGATGAGGATCAAACATTGTATGGAAAGACATTAATTCACCTCTATATATAGCATAAAATGGTTTTCTGTTCACAAAAAGCATAGCACAGCTGTGTAGATAAATTAGGAAAGCTGTTGGGTGAAGAGTTTTTATGAATCATCATTCAGATGCTAATGAACCAATAATGTGTGCAAGTAAGGTAAATTGTGTGAACTATTAATTTACATCCCGGGTTAAATCAAAGACATCATGAATTATTTGCATTGTCTTTTTCAATTGCATTGTTTTCTGTAAAGCATTGCTAATAGCTATTTTTTATCAATTAATTGTTAATATAATGGATAATTATATCCATTTGACAATGGATAAATCCTAATTGACAAGTCAATTTTTTTTTTAAGCAAATTATTTATTTAATTTTATGATAAAACCTACTTCAGTAAAATAGAAAAAAGAAAATATCAAACCCAAAACTCCATAACTCATAATTTTACTCTGTATGCAAAGCAGAATATTGCAAGTGAATTCCTCCACTGCTACAAATAAATCACAGCTGCAGCAAAGGTGGCTAATAGTATTCTGGGCTGCACTAATAAAAACCATCATCAGTAGGTCAAGGAAGATAATCTTTCTCTTCTATCCTGCTCTGTTGAGGCCACATGTGAACTCCTGGGTGCAGGCCTTGGCTCCCCACTACAAGCAAGACCTGTATAGACAGGAGCGAGCCCAGCAATGGGTCAGGAACATGATTTAGGTCTTGCAGCATGTGTGATGTGAGGGGAAACTGTGGGTGTTTAATATCACTTATCACTGTGTTTAAATACCTGGGGGTGGGAGTAAAGAAAACAGAGTCAGACCTTCCCACTAGTGTCCAGTTAAGAGACAAGAGGACATGGGAACAAACTGAAATGCAGGAAATACCACTTCAATGTGAGATAATAATATTTTTACTATGAGGGTTACTAAGTGCTGGAGCATGTTGACTGGAGAGTTGGAGTCTCTAACCCATTAGATACTCAGTCCCTAATTTGACACAGCTTGGGTCAATTTACCTTGCCTCAATATGCTTTCAGCAGAGGGGTTCAACTAGACAATTTCCACAGTTTCCTCTCAGCTTCAATGACTTTTGTCATTTTGTCAAACCCCTCTGCACTAAAAATAATAAATTTTCAGAGCAGAAGACTATTTAATTTTTTTCTATTTATTGGGTTATTTATCGTTGCAACTCTAATGTAAAGTAGGAATTACGTACATGTGAGCAGGTGTCCAAAAATCAGACCTTCAGGAAGACTTACAGCAAGTTAAAAAATTAAATATTATTCTGGCCCTTCATATGCCTTCCCATGATCATTACTATTATTTCTGAAAGCTTTTGTTTCATGCATCAGTGGTTCAATTAATATCACCGAGCTTCATTTACCTAAAAGGTAGTTGTGAGCTAGCTTTTGAATCTTTAGAACATTTGTCATTTGTTAGGAGTTGTAGGCACCTTCACAATGGAATTTATTCAGTATAAATAGATATGTCTAAATTAGTGAAGATGCACTTATGTTTTTCCATTAACAACAGGGAGACTGCAAAGCCTAGGCAGTAAAAGAATACTTTACAGTACAGGCTGTACTTTAACATGGATGATATAAAGCGAGATGAATACAAAACAAGACATGGATAAGTCAGTAAAGTGCCCTACTTAAATTTGTATGCAAATGTGGGTATACTGTCAAAGGTAAAATGTCTACAAAATCCTACAGTGCTTTCACTGGGAACAGATACTCTGGGCTCAATTTAATTGTACCAACCAAATATTCTGTATTATTTGACATTCTGAGGCCATCTGAGACATCCTCAAAGAATTTGCAGGCATTTTGTGGCACATACACAGTTCGATAATCCATGCTGTTCTGGAGGCCAAACATTTCACATGGAGACTCTCTGGGAGCTTGTATTGCACCAGATACCTCTGTCTGCACGACTGAAATGAGTCTGTCAAAAGAATCAAGCCTTCATGAACTGTGTCACAGTATTACTGAACTTGGTTCAGAGCATGCTTAAGAAGTTACCCTATGTGTAATTGTATTTTAAAATGCACGTACATGCATATTGTTGAAATTCTGAACAAGCTACTTATCAGAAACATCACACTCTAGGGAGGAATGCAAAACTGAAAAAAAGGCCATAGTGAAATAATTTAGCATATGAAATGTTGGACATGAATATAACCTTTTGACACAGGATAGTATCTTGAGGAACATTTAGAGAAGAAGTTTTATCAATTATTTAAATCTTATACTTTGCACCTGTCACAGAAGAAGATATTTTCATTAATAAAATAAATGAGAAAATATCCATCTAGACTTGCCATGTCAGCTCACCAGTGTAGCTTGTGGTTTACCAAAGAGGGGTAGATTTGCTTCTATCTTATTTTTATTGTGCTGTTTTGATTTTGTTGGATTTTGTTTTGTTTTGTTTTTTCCACAAGTAACAGAAAATATATTTATTTGTATTTTAATATAATGTAATATATTTTATATATAATATTTTATAATAATTTCAAACTCCAGTTAAGCACAATACAATTAGAGAAGGGATACTGTTATTTGAAAGTGAATGTTTTTGACATGTCTCCCACAGGTTTCTTATGGTGTTTATATCTAGGAACTTTTGTCTCCAAAGTGAGTAGGGAATCTTGCTGAAAAAAGGAAAGAACACTGTGCCTCTTGCTGTATAAAGATCATATCATTCTTTTCCACTGTTATCTTTTTTCATTCAGTTAGTGGTGGATGCTCTGTTATTTTGTCATTACTGAAGGAAAATTAGATACAATGTATTTTCTCTGCTATAAGGTAAGATATATTGCATATTATATTAATTTTAATAAACAGTAAATAATTAGAATAATTAGAATTTAATTTTGATTTATTTTTTTTTTAACTCCAGAAAAGCTGAGGTCTCACATGAGAAAAGATTTGTAGAGAGATAATGGATACATAGCTTATAGTAAGTATTTTTTAATGTACATGTGCATATGCCCATAAATGTTTTGCCCATTGTCTTTTGATATTATTCAATAAATCTCAGTCTGCCTACTGGATATAGGCAGATTTCTTCCCCTTCTTCCAAAACTTCTACTATGCCACAGGACCCAGTAACACTATGATGAAAAAAAGACCAAGAAAAGATCATGACCATACTTAGTCCTAAGTACAATGATCACTTTCTATTTGGGGTTTGGTTTGCTTTGGGATTTTTTAATGGGATGAGAAAAAGGCAGAGTACTTGCAGCAGCTCTAGTAAAAAAAAGAGTAAAAAAAGAAGTGGAACAGGCAAAAAAAGGAGTGAGCACAGCAGGTGCTGTCATGTCTCTAGGTACTTACAGATTCCCTCACAGTATTTGGGAGACTGGTACAAATATTTCCTACTCTTGTTCACTAAAGACATATTTTCTTCACTAAAATCAACTAATTTAGTTAGTAATGTGCACAATAGAAGTATCAGAAACTCCTGGAAGAAAAGGCAGAAATAAAGCAACAGACCCTCAAGCATGCTTGTATCAGAGAGACCATTATACTGCTCAGGTTTCCTTCTCCTGACAGATGACATTTTGTGGTTGCAGATGGAAACAGTAAGTTCTGCATATAACCTTTTGAGGTGGTTTATGACTAAAATCAGTTATGCTAGTTAACATGTACAGCTCCCAGTACTGTATATTGACCACTTCTAAATGCTGAATGCATTTCTTCTCCTGCCTCTCTGTAAACATCTATCTTTTGTTTTTATACCCTCACAGGCAGCAGAACTGAGAACACAGGAGGGAAGGAGGTGGTTAAGGCTCAGATATTTAGATAGCTTTCTATCTAAAACTGTAAGTAAGTTGGCGGTACAAATATATCAGACATTTATGAAAATCCCACTAACATATATGTGTCTTTACATGCTCAATTAGCTTTGAAAAATTAGCCCTAGGTGCCTGTGTAATATAAGGAGTTTACAGCAGAGTTGGGAGTCAAATCCAATTTTGCTAAATATTAGATTAAATTCCTTAATCACTAGAAAATCCTTCACTTTTGACCTAAAAATCCATTTAATTCTACACTTTGGCTTAAGAAAAACATCATTTGAGGTGTTATATGCAGACTTATGTGAATGTTTATCTTCAGCAGGAGGGAATAATAAAGTATTACTTTTTTTTTTTTTTTTTTATTATTTTTTTTTTTTTTTTTTGGTAAGCATTTAAAATAAAATAAAATAAAATCTCTGTCCATGCTTTCCAAAGATATAACATTTAGCAGAGTATTTTTTATAGATACTACTAGGAATATGTGACCAGTTTATATCTTCTCATCCCCCCCTAATGAGCATTCCTGTGCTCTGCCTTTTAACGTTCCTTGTGCTCACTCTGCCAGCAGGCATTCAATGCTGCAAATTGAAACACATTGGCAATCCATTTCACTTGCACGTTCAGGCCATTTCCTCTGCATGGAGCAGAGATTGAGCTGCTGGTCTAACTGAGAGTATCAATGTCTATGTAAGTGAAAGAAATTATTGCATTGGACATGTCTAGAGTCTGTATTTGTGAGCATAGATTCCTGTGAGCTATTAACTACACTAGTTTAATTCTGGATGTGCTAATCTATAAGAAAATACAGGCAAGGTCACTCAATGCTGTACTGTTAAGCTTCTCTGAACAAAGATGTCTGGGATAATAAATGCATATTTTAGTTTTGTTTCTGTCTTATGTTGTTCTCACATGAAATTGGGGGAAAGAGAAAATATAAAAGCATGATATTCTAATGGGAAGAGATAAAAAGAGAGTGCAATATTTCACAGTGTAGTTTCTTTACTGAATGAGACTAGCTAGGAAAAGATCTGATGTGTTCTAAATATCTCTATATATTTTCCCATTGTTTTGTTTTTGACCAAACATCAAATCAAAATTCTCAGAGAAGTAAAGGAGTACTCCAATTCATGGCTTACTTAAGCAAGGCTTCAGGAAGTCCTTCCAGTACCTAAAGATATGCGTGGAACTTCTCCCATTATTATTCCAACTGATTATTCCAAATCAACTAGGACAAATAAATTTGTTTAGATTTTTCTTAAAAATTTCAGTACAGACAGATGAAATCATAGCTTTTTCTACAGAGTAGTTGGTTATGGAAGATTTCACAAAATCCTTCTTGTATCCTGAAATGTAGCTAACATGAATGCTAGGTTGACCAAAGCTTAGATAATACTCTATAGAGGTCTTTCCGAGAAATTTACCCCAAATTTGCATGACTTTACAGCATTCTGTCACTTGTTTACACATCATTTTATCTGAATAACTTTTCTTCCACATTCTTCAGTACTTAGTTTCATTATTATGTCAAAAGACTTAGTTCAAGACAGATTTTTGCTTTTTGTTCTTTTTCCCAGTGAATTACTTTAATAGCAAAAAGACACTGCAGATATCTGAAATTCATAAAAGATAATTACAAGGTATGTAAGAAATATTTTCCTTTGAATATGATATATTTTCCAATTGTCTGTTTATTTTCAGTGTTACCTTAAAAGCAATCTCAAAATTGCAAGACTGTGAAAAAGTTGACAGTCTATAACACATACATATTAAGCTACAGGTGTTTGCCTTGCCAAAAATATTGGTTCTATATTCTGACACTGACATTGATGAGTTCTGTATATTGACAGCTTAAGATGAAAGACTGAAACACAGACACAAATAATCCTCTAGACTTGAGTCCCTTGGCAGCAGAATATTTGACAGCCCTAATTATCTTGACTGGAAAATGGATGTCTACGAGCTTAGATAGGTTGTGATATTTTACTAGTTTGTCAAAACTTAGGCAGTAAAGAATATGAATCTGGTTTCTTGGGGGAAAGATTGTCACTGCCTACATAGCAATGACATAACTTGAAAAAATATTGGCAACATCTTACTTAGTATAAACTTTATATTTTTCTTCTAAATAATTTTGAAGTGAAGTTAGACTACTGATTAAATTTAGATGGCCTTGTCAGGGGGAGATATTTATAAAAAAGGTATATATTAAGATTGTAATGTAACTTAGAGGACATAAACGTAGGTGCATCAAATCCTGTGATTTTTGCCAGCTTGCCCAGGAACTGGTTCTCAAACAGGAAAGGAGCTCCATGAATGGGTAGTTGTGATGGATTGGTGACAGTAGTTATAGTTATGTTATGAATATTTTCTGAACTTTACAAGTAAAGTCTTCAAAACCCCTAATTTAAGTATCTATCATATGACAGTGAAATAGTACTTATTCTTGTACTTCACATAAGAGTATGTAAAAAGCACTTTATACACAGTCTAACTGAGCCTATGTCATACAATTTGTTTTAGTGTTACTGCGAGCCTAGTTAGATCAAGCTCAATTACAACACTGATGTTTTATTTCTCCTATGATTGAGATAAAAAATTATAGCTTTATTTATTTTCAGATACAAACAACAATGACAAACAGAATATTCTTTTAAGTTATATATCTTCATTACTCTCATCAGCATATTTCTGTGCTCTTTCTTTATATGATAAAAATTTGTGTTAATAGTGTAGTAAAATTTGCAACCTATGTACTAATGCATTCAGAAAGCCTCTTTAGTGCTTATCTCTTTTTGGTCTGTATTTCCTTGACTATGCAGGAATGAAATTCTCCTTTTCTTTCACAATAAAAATTGAACACTACCTTCAAATGTCTTTACCTTTTTCTTCTAAACTGTATTGACATCAA